>NC_092757.1:40611976-40899476 GCF_047496795.1 Chiloscyllium punctatum | reverse complement strand
CTCATCATTTATTGAATTAAAGAAAAATACTTTACTTGTCAGCAAACAGTTACTAAGAACAAAATCAAAATGGCTACGAAGGAAAATGAGTAGCAAACTTAACAAATAATAAAGAACACTTCTCCGAGTAGACAAAAAGTAACAGAATGCTGAAAGTAAATGTTGGCCTTTGAGAGGATGAAAATGGCGAAGTAATACTGAGAAACTCAGAAATGGCAGGGTAAAACCAAAACTTGCTGTTTTCACAGTGCAAGATAATTTCTTCCCAAAATTTAAAACAACTGCAAAGGATCACGATAGAAGTACGATGACGAGGAAGAAGATATTCAATACATTGATGGGATT
The DNA here is from genome assembly GCF_047496795.1 of Chiloscyllium punctatum. Taxonomy (NCBI): domain Eukaryota; kingdom Metazoa; phylum Chordata; class Chondrichthyes; order Orectolobiformes; family Hemiscylliidae; genus Chiloscyllium; species Chiloscyllium punctatum. The sequence continues at coordinate 40,899,131 of NC_092757.1, read as the reverse complement.
ATAGGCAGCTCAGACCCTCGGCCTGCAGTCTATCGTATTAAAGGAGGTAGCAGCAGAGATAGTGGACGTTATGAGTTAGGATATTCAAAAAATCCGTGGATTCTGGAACGGTATGAAGTATTGGGAAAGTAATAATGTGGTACACGTACTCAAAACAGGAGATAGGCAAAAATTCACAAACTATAGACCAGTGACTTTAACCTCTGTAGTGAGGAAGTTTCTTCAGTCAACCATAAAGTAGGAAATAACTGAACACTTGGAAAAACAAAGATGAATTCACCATGTCAGCATGGTGGGCAGGTTGTACTTGACATACCTGCTGGGGTGCTTTGAGAATGTAACCAACAAGCTGGTGAATGGGGATCCAGCAAATGCTGTATATCTAAACTTCAGAGGCATTTAACAAGGTGCTAAGTAAAGGACTGATCTAGCAGGTTAGATCTGAGGGGTGAAGGGTAGAGTATTGAATTGGATGGAGGATTGGCTGACTAACAGAAAGCAGATCATCAAGATAAATGGTCTTTCTCTGGAGAACAGAAACTAGTGAGGGTTCAGTTTCAAACCGCAATTGTTTACAATCTGCCTAAATGACCTGGAAGGAGAGACAGAGTGTAGTAACTAAATTCACAGATGTTATTCCACTCAGTTTTCAAATAGGCTGTAATGAGGAGCTAAAGAGTTTACAGCTGAATATTGATAGGTTTAGAAAATGAGGCAGATTGCTATATCTGGCAGACGGTGTTTAATGTGGATAACTGCACAGTTGAATTTCCTACCACCACTCCTAATTTCTATTGGTCCATCTACAGTTCTTTGGATTTTATTCACCGTTGGTGGCTGTGGTAACAGGGGTCAAGAGGTTTGGTTGAGAGAGATTCAGGTTGATCTGTGTGTAGGGAACATGACATCAGTGTGGAGAAAATACAGCAGTCAGGCCTTGTTGATTATGACAGCAGGACTGTCATAGATGGCCTATCCCTGTTCTTACCTCCTGATGTCTAATTGCCTGGAGTAAACCACATCAAAATGTTGTAGTCAGACAGACAGTTCATAATTAATATGCCTATTTCGTAATAAAGAAACAAATGACAATTTAGATCAAAAGTAAAGACTTGGCAATTCATTTGAGGTTTAATGACTATTTGCTGCAACTGCAGCCTGGGAACTGGGTGATGGGACAACAAAACACTACAACATTGTTGCAATTTTATAGTTTCAATATTGAGTAAAAATATTACATTATCAATTCTGTTAGAAAGTGTCCACAATCTATATTTTATGGAAAATGTTTTGAATGTATTGTGGGCGAATACAAACATTGAAAAGGTTAGAAAAGGAAAATGTGAAGCGGATATAAGTCTTTAAAAAGGTCTAGGCATGCCAAGGGAACGGGCAAATATTGATTTGTGGATCATAGTTGGGAAAATGTGTCTCTGTTTGACCACATTGGCGAGTTGAATGGAAAAACAGTGTATTATTTCAATGAACAGACTGTGAAACTGAGGCACGAGGAACAGGGAACCTGGATCACAAAACAAAACATCTGCTTCAACATCACATTTTTCAGGAGGCAATATAAACCGTGAAATATTTTAAAACCAAACACATTGCGAAATAAGTAAGTTTTTCTACAGTTTACAGATTAATGGTGAGTCCACTTTCACTTTAAAAGTGTGTTTCCTTATTATTGACCTTGGAGTAAGGGGAAGACCTGCTCTCTGTTCACCCTGTCTAGACCCCTCATGGTGTTAAACACCTCCATCAGGATCACCTCTCAACCTTCTTTGCTTAAAAGTGAAATCAAGTAAATCTGGCCTTTCTTTAGTTTGAGTGCACTGTTGCTTGTTACTTCAGAAATGTATCACATCTATCAGTGTTAAATTTCATCAGATTGATCTGTTCACCCGACCAACCAGTTTATACCCTTCTGTACCCTCACACGTTCCTCCTCAGTGTGAACCACCAGCTCATCTTTGTGTCATCCACAACATTATTTATCATTCACCCCCAAACTCCATCCCTCCTATTCTCATCATCGTCGTTTATGAAGTTCACATCTAAGCTTTGATTTAATCCTGTTCTTCAGATGTTGTTCACAGGGAAAGCATTGAGAATTCCATTGTCTTGCTTTTCCTATTTTGGTGAATTTGCAGCATGATGCAGTTGGGTTTTATTTTACGAGGAAGCCACAAATTTTATTTTGGACATGGAGCTGAATTCTCCTTTTATACTATGCGCCTCTGTATGTTTTATTAATTAAACTTGTACGTAATTAGTATTGAATTAGGTTTTGGTGGCTTTCACTGCAACATTTGTGTTCTACGTGGTCCTGGATAATTTTCATTGTATCGTTCCCTGCATTAGGGAGAGCTGAAGAAACTTTCTGTCTACAATAGACATTAGACAATAGGTGCAGGAGTAAGCCATTCTGCCCTTAGAGCCTGCACCACCATTCAATATGATCATGGCTGATCATCGTCAATCAGTATCCTGTTCTTGCCTTATCTCTATAACTATCCAACTCTTTCTTAAACGAATCCAGAGACTGGGCCTCCACTGCCTTCTGGGAAAAGAGTATTCCACACAGCCACCACTCTCTTGGTGAAGAACTTTCTCCTCATCTCTGTCTGAAATGGCCTACTCCTTATTTTTAAGCTGCGTCCTCTGGTTCGGGACTCATCCATCAGCGGAAACATGTTTCCTGCCTCCAGAGTGTCCAATCCTTTAATAATCTTATATGTCTCAATCAGATCCCCTCTCAGTCTTCTAAACTCAAGGGTATACAAGCCCATTCGTTCCAATCTTTCAATATAAGATAGTCCCACCATTCCAGGAATTGACCTCGTGAACCTATGCTGCACTCCCTCAACAGCCAGAATGTCTTTTCTTAAATTTGGAGACCAGGACTGCATACAATATTCCAGGTGTGGTCTCACCAGGGCCCTGTACAACTACAGAAGAACCTCTTTGCTTCTATAATCAATCCTTCTTGTTATGAAGGTCAGCATTCTATTAGCTTTCTTCACTACCTGCTGTACCTGCATGTTTGACTTCATTGACTGGTGTACAAGAACACCACAATCTCTTTGTATTGCCCCTTTACCTAACTTGACTCCATTTAGATAGTAATCTGCCTTCCTGTTCTTGCCACCAAAGTGGATAATCATACATTTATCTACATTAAACTGCATCTGCCATGCATCTGTCCACTCACCTAACCTGTCAGGGTCACCCTGTAATCTCCAAACATCCTCCTCACTTTTCACCCTGCCACCCAGCTTTGTATCATCAGCAAATTTGCTAATGTTACTATTAATACCATTTTCTATATCATTAATATATATTGTAAAAAGCTGCGGTCCCAGCACTGATCCCTGCAGTACCCCACTGGTCACCGCCTGCCATTCTGAAAGGGAGACAGACACAAATTCAAAGAGCTGGAGTGATGAGATTCAAACAAATTCTACATATAGACTCAAAGCATGAGTTCAAATCGTATCGGCAAGTCCACCTTGAATCGGAAACACTTTATTGAAACATACGCCCAGTTTTCTTCATATTGTAAAAACAGTATTAAAAATGTTCTTACAGCAGCATGGATCTTACAGCTGCTCCTGGGATTGCAGGCAGTTAAATATTTACTTTTTTTGCATTTGATATTATAGTTTATTAATTTAACATTATATTTTGTATTTTGTTTTATTTACATTCAAAAACAAACTCACAATTTTCTTTCAAATGAATAGTTTTAAAAATAACTTTTTAAAGGTGGTTTATGAAAAAAAGGAATAAGTCTATTTATGTTTTAAAAGGTTTCTTTTATTACACTGCGAACTGTTTTTTTTGTTTTGTAAAATTAATCAGTTTCTCTTTTTTTAATTAAGGAATTATACCTTCCTTCCGGAATTTCCTATACATTTTCAGCTCGGGAGATTATTTTCTTCTCGGAGTTTATCGAAGACGAATATTATTATTCATTTAATTAGCTAAATTGCTGATTTCGTTCAATTTTTCTATGTTTGATACGCATATGTATATATTTTTCAATTTTAACATTACTGTCTGTAGGTAATGAAAGTTAACATAAGGTGTCATAAAAAGTGCTGCTTTCGGTACAATATTATTAAGGTCACATATAAGGGACAGAGAGGATGGCTGGAAGATTTAGAAAGTAATGCTATTCAGCAAATCAGTCATATAGATGTGTGGCTGTCAGGAAAGATAAGAAAGTAGTACAAAATTCTCCTGTGGCTATTCCTCTATCAAAATGATTTTCAGTTTTTTGAATGGCAGAAGGGGATTGTCTTTCTGAGGAAAATGGAAGAGCAATCAGTTATTGGACACTTGGACTTATTCTTATGTTTAGTAGCGTTTGAGATGATTTAGTAGAATTGTTGCTTCAGTGGACTTTTCTATCGGGGCATCAACAGGAGATTCTGTGGATGTGACCGTTAATTTAGGAGGGTTTGTTGCTTTCCCTGCGCTAGGATTAAAAACGTCTCGAAACATTTCAAGCACGTTGTTAAAGGTGAGATTGAGTAGCCAAAAATTATTGTGATATTGGCAGGAATGACATTTTTTAGGGAAAGATTAAAGCAATACAGAGTGAACTTCAGAGGTGAGGTAGAGTATTTTTAAAAAAACCTTTAAAGCAATACTTCCTGATTTACTCCCAATGCCAAACTCAGCTGGGAAGGAACAAAGGGTTAAAGGAGAAAAATCAACGGCTGAAGAGCTACTGTGTTGTTGAGGGATTTAGATGTTTGGGAAATTGGAATCTATTTTAGAAAGAAATGACCTGTTCAGAATGGATTGGTCTAATCTAAACTGTAAAGCAACGAATATCTTAGCAGGGAGATTTGTTCATTCTATGTAGGGAAACGTTATATTGATAGAGACGGCAAGGGGGATATTCCAAGTAGCAGTACAAATGGTACAATGGTTAGAGAGGTTTATGAATATGAGGAGAACACGTCAATTACAAAAGAAAAACGAGAGAGTCAAGAGTATATTGTAATTCTGAAGCAAAAAATTGCATTTTTTTTTCAATGTAAGGAAGGGTTGGTTGGTGAAGAATTTGTCAAATATGTTCAAGAAGACATGCTTCATCAATATGCGGATGATTCTAATCGAGAAGGAGCAAAACCATGCCTTCTTTTGTGCAAGAGGCAGGGCAAGTGATTGAAGTAAACGAGGGAATATTCTGGGTATTGCAATCATAACTCTATTAGTTTCATAATGGGTATGGAAAAGAATAAGGCTTCTTTTTTTTTAAATTGGAGTACCAAAAATGTTAATGGCATGGGACAAGGACTTATCAAGTTTGATTGGAGTAGACTGTTAGCAGGTAAAACGCTGTCTGACAAGTGGGAAGCGTTCAACAGTCTGGCAACGGTAGTTGAGAGGCATTATGTTCCAGTTAGAGTGTAGCGTAAGGCTGGTAATATTAAGGAGCAATGGTCAAGTACAGTTATTGAGATTTTATTCAAGAATCAAAGAAAACCTTACTTTAGATATGGACAACTTTAATCAAATTTAATCTCTTAGTCAATATAAAGAGTGTGGGACATGACTTCGAGAGAAATCAGGAAAGCAAGAAGAAGATATGAGATAGCATGTGCAGATAAGGTTAAGGATAATCCAAAAACATTGTGCAGCTACATTAACAGCAAGACGGTAAGACCTCTCAAAGGCCACGAAGGATAGCCATGTTTTGAACCCAGGAGGTGGGGATTAAAATCATCTCACTCCTGGTGCATCAGACAGCAGCAAACACACACTATTGACTGCACTTCACATTCATCCAGCTTGAACTCTATCTGCTATTTGTCAGTCTATTGACCCATTTCATCAAGATCCTTTTGTATTCGTAGAAACCCTTCTTCACTTTCCACTATGTCACCAGTTTTGGTGTCATCCGCAAACTTACGAACCATGCCTTTGATATTCTCAGGCAAATCATTTACATCAATGACAAACAATGAAAACCAAGAACCAACCTCTGTGGAACACAGCTGGGCACAAGCATGCAGTCCAAAAGGCAAGTGCCCACCGTTAGTCTCTATCTCCTGCCATTGCAACAATTGAAAGTGCTGGAGAGAAACCAAACAGTTCAGGCAGTATCAGAGTAGAGAAAAATGGAATTAACTCTTTTTTGAGTCCAACATAACTTGTTCAGACCAGGTTCATCTAAGACTTGATACGTTAACTCTTGTTGCCTGCCCAGATCCTGCGTCAACTGTTGCACGTCTCTATAATTTAGCATTTGTGTTTCAGATTTCCATTATCTCTAATATTTTGCTTTTTCATGATCGGTCTGGATGTTGAACCCGGTTGTATTTGGACAATATGCTCCATTCCTGTTCCCATCACTTGTGCCAGTGACACATGTATTACACTGTAGTCTGGTTCTTCTTAAAGTTCTGAAAATAAATGCGCAGATCTCATCAAAGTGATTTTGATGTAAAGGCCATTTTAGAGACAGCTACACTTGATGTAAAAAATAGAAATAGTTTTTTAATTATGACATTGTCTGTGCGTTTTATGTCTAAACTTGTCTCCCCAGTCTCTGAACATCTTCAATACATTTCTCTGAATAATTTCAGCAAAGGTGGTTGCCATGCAGCCCATCATCTCTGTACCAGTTCGATATGAGCTCGATCCTCATTGTTACTCTGCTGTAACTCACTGTAACCCAACACATTTTGTTATCAGTGTCTGTTTTTATTTCTGAATATCCCGTCCAGTTAGAAACAATCTTAACAACCTGTATAACATGTGATTAAACAGTCTATATATAAGAGATAATTTTGCACATCACATTTAAAATTATCCTGTTCTATTCACATTGTTGTTCAGCATTCCATGTAACAAAGTCCATCTGTTATCTTGCTCGGCATTGCATTTCATTCCATTTGTTAGAAATAGTGATGGCTGAATACTTGTGACTGGGAGATATTATGGTACTGCCCTCAGGTCTCCTCAGTCACTGGCCACAGCCCTTTCTGTCTCCAAGCCATTATCATATTCATTCTGTCAATGACTCATTAATTCATGACTGTTAATTATCAAGGTTATTGTACAGTGTTATGCAGCAGGCCCAACCCCTCAAAACATTCTTATTGGGGGTTGCCCAGACCATAATGTTGCCATTTGTTGAGGTTAAGTGTATAGTGGATATTCCCAGAGTGAGTTAGCTGGTCCGACTGCCGACTTTTAAATAAATAGAATTTATTTACAAAAATAAGGAATGAAACACAAAGAACTGAAAACACTGTTCCTGAATAATTCATCCTATCCAAAACTGACAGGCAATCTCCAATTAATGATGCTGATCCAAATTACTTACAACAATCCCAATAAACAAACCCCTGACCACAAAGAGTAAAAATTATACAAAAAAGAAGCTTATAGGTTACGAGGTCAGAGGGCTGAAAGAGGGGCAGAGCGTCCAGTTTCAACAGTGACCCTGACTCAACTCGTCAAACTGAACTGACCCGTGCAGCCGGAGAGCTGGCCACATCCTCTTGATTACACCAGATTTTTAAAAAGACTTGGCAGCCTTCTTTCTGAGGCATTATCTGTTAGGTAAAAAACAAAGGACCCCAATGAAGCATTCAAAATTGAAAAATGTTGGAACCTTGGATCATTTAGAACCTCTCTGAAAACAATTCAAAGACAACATAACCTTGTAAAGAGACAACCTGTGTGTCAGCTCCCCAGATATATAATTGAATCATCAATATCCAAAGATGGCTTCGGTTTTCAAAACTCCCAAAAATAGTGGTTCGTACTTTAAAATGCATATGTACATTCGTTTGCTATAAACATGCAAATGTGCACAACTACATCCAGATTCAGTGTGTGATACTCCCATTATTTGAGTGCCTCCATTTGTCCCTGAAGTCTCAACAATGCATTGGCAATCATGTTTTCAAACCTGCCTCGTGCACAATTTTCTAATTGAATGGCTGTTAACAACAGACTCCAGCTTAACAGTTCAGCATTTTTGTCCTTAAATGTCTCCAAAAAATTCTCATATACGTTGCTGGTAATCACCTCTGAACCTGTGCCAACTTGAGAGAATTATCCCTGCAAGAATGTTGCTTAAACGTAACTGCATCTCCTCTCGCTGCATTGTGCACAATTAGGTTAGTACTTCTAAGTTAATATCTGCATATATCCCCATGTGATAGTAATAACTCTTTCTGGTCATTTCAATTTTTCTCAGGGAGGTAACTCAATGATGTATCCCAATTTTAGACAAGAAGCTCATTGTCCAATTTAATTTGAGGAATGTCCGATTCATAATCCTCTGAACTTGGTTCTTCCTTCTGTGCCGTAATCATTACCACCTTGTCCTCTTGCAATCCTTCCCTGTCAAAGTACATTTTGAGCCTATTCACATGACATACACTGTGAGAGTTCTTTCTGTCTGGAGTCCTAATCAAGTAGTTGCTCTCACTCAATATCCTTTGTATTTGGTAAGGTCAACTAAACCTTACTTTTCAAGGTTCACCTATCCCTGGAAGTAACAGTAATACCTGTAAAATTGCAACATTTTGATTTCCTGTCTGCTTCCTGTTTTATTGCATGCTGCATTACTTTTAAATGCTGTCTAACCAACTCCCCATGGCTTTTAATCGTTCCCTAAAATTTCAGACATTGTCCAAATGTGTGGCCTTTGCATTCTGAATTACTATTTTCTCATTAATCAATTATAATGGCCCTCTCACTTAATGCCCAGAAACTAATTCGAAATGGATTGAATTTGCTCTGGGTTAATACGGAGCATCCGTGATCACATAAAGCACAAATGGGATTCCCTTACCCTAATCATCAGGATAACCCTGACCATAAAACCTCAACATGGTCTTTAATGTTTAATGTCACCTTTCTAGCGATCCTTGAAATTTTGGATGGTATGCAGTCGATTTGAATTGCTGTATTCCTATGACTTTATAGTGAGTAATTTGGATGTGAAGTTTGAACCTTGATCTCACTGTATCTCTATTACTAGTCTGTATCTCTTTAAAAAGATTGATTCTTCTGCGATTCTTTTAGCTGTGATATTGCATCTCAGGATGGCCTCTGGAAATCTAGTTGATGCATCCATTATTGTTAACAAATACTGGTGCCAACTTTTTTTGTTTGAGGTCGGGGACCTAATCAATCAATTAAGACTCTGGTAAAAGGTTCCTCAAATGCTGGAATAGTTAAGAAAGATGCAGGTTTTATTATCATTTGTTTTTTTTCCAATTACCTGACATATATGACACGTCTGGCAAAATTCAACTACATTCTGTTGCAGTCCAGGCCAGTAAACATTTCTCTGTATTTCAGCCTGTGTTTTCCTCACTTCTGAGTGACCTTTAGGTGGTAGCTCATGTCCCATCCTTTCTGTACCCCATGGGCAATACGATTTGATGCACCTCTGCCCAATTATCATGTCCTTGAATATGTGATTGTATCCATTTCCTCATTTGGACATCATTTTTAAGGTAATAGCACTCGAGGACACATTCAAAATCCCTAACATATGTGCTTTTTGATAGAACTGCTTTAACATTTTATCTTTCCGCTGTAATCAATTAGCTTAGCTGAGCTAAAAACATTTCCATGATCACCTATTTGCTCCTTTTTTTTTTCTCAACTATATGATGGAACAAGTCTCTGTTAATGCCACTTAAGCTTCCTTATTTTTACATTTTTGATCTTTCCTGTTTGAACTGGTGACATTGGGACTTTTTTACCCCACAATCAGGAAAGCTTCCATGATAATACTCCTGCATTGCTTCAGTTGCCTGTGTCTCCATTGGCTTTTCAACCAGAGTAGGCAGCACTCGTACTAGTGAATCAGCTATATTTTTCGCAAGGACAAATTGTATTCCTGGAGCTGAGAGTTGTCCAATTATCCTACCACAATTTCTCCACATCTTTCTGGGCACTTCTATCTTCGCTTTACATAATTTTGCACTTTTTGTCTCACGGTGAATTTCCTTTAGCAGTCCCTTTTTCTGGAAATAGTCCTTCAGGAGTACATATCTCCTTATCCTTCATCATCACAGTCTGAGAGGATACTGTGTCTCTTAATATTGCATCCTCTTTACCTGCCCAATGTGAATAAACTTTCCCTTTGTAGGTATATTTTCAAAGCAGATCCGGCGTTTTCAACTTAACAAACTTCCAGTCAGCTTGTACACTCTGATGCAGCTTTCTACCTTCCACTGTGCCTTCTGTTACAACTCCAACAAAACTCCTAGGCTTATCCTCTTTTCCTGCATCGGTGGTTTTTTTTCCTGAACCTACCAACACAATGATTTCATATGACCTAATTTGTTGCAGTGAAAACACCAGAGCTTTTTAACTTCTTTGTCTCCTTCAAGTATTTCCTTTTTACCCTGTGATAAGTTATCATTGTGATCTTCACCTAGATCTACCTTTCCTGTTCCAAGTGAAGATTTTTCTTTGCCCCACTTTCTATCCCTCCAGGACTGAAATTGATTCTGGAAACTATATCAAGTTTTAGAATAATTAATCACTAGACATACTCACATTCATAAGCAACTTCATGTACATGCCTTGCCGTTTTAACTCTCTGCTCGTCCAAATGAGTTTGCATTATGTCAGGCAGTGAAGTTTTGAACTCCTCCAAATTAATTGTCTCTCAAAGAGCATCATAACTTTGCTCTCTTTTTAAAGCTCTAATCCATCTATCAAAATTACTTTTTTGATCCTTTCAAACTCAATATTGGTTTGACCTAATTCGGCCTTAGATTCCTGAACCGTTGTCTGTAGGCTTCTGACACAAATTCATATGCACTTTTTCCCCTCCTCAAACTCCCCAGATCTCTCCTCTGAGAGTGTTGTGAATACCACACTAGCTCTACCCACAAGTTCTGTTTGGATCAACACAACCCACATGCTCACTGGCCACTGCAATTGTTTAGCTACTTTTTTCAAGTGAAATGAAAATGGTTTCCATGAATATACCATGTATTTACTATATTTTGTATATCCTGCTCTGTCTCCAGTGGTGCTTTTCCGTGAATATACCTAAAACGTTTCTGACCAGGCTTTCGACCACCATGGGTTTGCTCATCCTCACCCTGTTCCTCACTAAGCTTACCTTCAGCCATCATCTCCATCCTTTTAAGCTGTCTTTCCATTCTAAGTGTCCATCTCTGAAGCTTAAATGCTCCCTCTTTTTCTTTTTCTCCGGCTAAAGCCATTTTTTTTCTCTTTCCTCTGCTAAACCTATTCATTCTCTTTCTTTGTCTTCTGACATTAGTCATTACGTAAACTGCTTCATTTGCGATTGAAGTTTAGTCATCTGTACAGATCCTGCTGGAGTTTCCAGCAAATTGGAATGGTGAGCCAATGCTGCAAGCATCTCATCTTTCCTCACGTTAGGAGGTATCTTCAACTTCAGCTCGTCCACTAATTCCTGCAACTTGGACTTAAAGTGCATTTTGTAAAAACCCCAAAGTTAATTCTTCCACTTCCAAAACATACTTGGTGACTGCAAGAGCCATTGCTAACCGAAGCTCTGTTTACTCGACCAAACCAACACCCGAATTAAGAGACACTAACACCTGCCACTCGCGACTAAATCCCACAAATGGCTCACCATCTGTTATGGATAAGGCCCGGCTCCCCAAAATATTTTTAAGCAGGTAGCCCAGACAGTAACTTTGTTATTTGTTGACGTTTAGTGTATCAAAGATATTCTCGGAGTAAATTAACTGGTCAGAATGCTGAGTTTTAAACAAACAGAATGTATTTACCAAATTACTGAATAAAACATAAGGAACGAAAATGGAACACCTGAATAACTTGCACTATCCAAACTCGACAGGGTATCCCGACTTAAGGATGCTGTTCCAAATACTTGAAAAATCACAATAAACAAGCCCCTTAGCACAAGGAGTAAATCTAATGCAAAAATCTTACAGGTTATGCTGTCAGAAGGGCAGAAGAAGGGGGAGAGCATCCAGTTTCAACAGTTACCCTCACTCAACTAACCCCCAAACTAAACCAATCTGCCGAGCTAGAGAGCTGACCGTATCCTCTTGATTATACAAGACATATTTTTAAGACTTGAAAGCCTACTGCCTGAGGCATTACCTGCTAGGTATAAATTAAAGTGACCCAATAAACATTCAGAATTCAGACATATTGGACTATTGGATCGTTTAGACCCTCTCTGACCAAAAAAAAATCAAGGACAACATGACCTTGTAAAGGGACCGGCTTTTTGACAACATGCCATCTTTAGCTTTGGACTGAATTTTAAAAATCTGAGTCTTTGAAGCCAATAAAGTGTATTAAAGTGTTTGTGAATTTATACAAAACAGTGCTGACACACATTGTGTGTTGAAGAAACAGAATTGCCTTATTAGAGCAATGAGAGGAAAGTCCAGACAGATCCACACTTTCTGAGTATGGTCAGGGCAAAAATGCCCACTATAAATCTACTGGTTGGCACCTGTTCTAGTCAAGGAGGGATCAGCATGGTAACTACATCTAGATTGCGTTTTTTACGGGGGGAGGTGGTGGGAAGTTCAGGCGGTTATAACATTGTGAACAGACAACACAGCAGAATCATCTTGCCTGCGATAAGAAAACATCCATCATTCTCCGTCACAACGGACTTCACGAGAGCATTTGGTGATGGGAGATGTGACCAATATCAAAGCGATACCAACATTCAATTCAGTCCAGTTGTTATTGTGATGTGAATGAACCACACTGAAAGGAGTTAACTGGATCTGTTTGTTCAGTGACTGTAATTGATGTCAGTCTCCATGGATCCTAATGGTGTCACTGGATGGTTTCCCTCTTCTATTAGTAAGGGACCTCTTGCAATGTTTTGTCCCATTGTAGCAGCAGATGCTTCACCTCCACATTAACAGGGATCAACAGCTGCAGAGATCGGAGGAGGAGAGATAAACATCTGAGAATAGTCTGGAATGTTCCATTAATGAATCAGAATCTGGGAAAAGTAGACTGGAATGCTGTAAAAATGGACAGGGGTTTATCCTGGTCTTGGATGACATTACCAGATCAGATATACTGTGTACTGTTGATTATCCAGGCAAGTTACTATCCCTTCCTCGCTATTGTTGGTGTTCCTGGTAAGTGTCTGCATCTCTATCCATTTATTAAGCCATGGTGAAACTCATTTCTATTTCTGTTATCTATATCTGGCAAAGACGAAAACTATTGTCTTCAGTTTCAAATGTGAGTTCTATTCATTACCCACAAATTTCCGAACCAACCACACCTCCAGCCTCACAAACATCTCAGAACAAGACTGTTCACAATCCTGATGTACTGTTTTGTCCTGAATTCATTTATGTCTCAGTCTTCTGTCCATCACTAAACCTATCCACGACCAGCTCAATTATACCCCCAGTCCCCACATTGGCGTCAATGCTGATGTTTAATAAGCCATTATCTATGTCTTGGTAAAATTCTGACTTTATGGTTCCAACTCTCCTGTAAGCTGCAAGTATTTCGATAACAACCTTAATCTTGTCTCTGACGTAACTTCATGACAGGGACACTCTGTCAGAGTAGTAATATCGCAAGAAATGTAATTCAGAGGCACAGGTTATTACATATAAAGACACTGTTTCACATGCTACCACAGATGATGTCAGAACATATATTCAAATGCAGGAATTGAAAATAAAAGTGAGTTTCACTAATAACAACCATAACATCAACCACATTTTACCTATAATTTTATCTATTTCACTAATATTCTTTAGTAAATAAATCTAGCATTATTATCTGGTCTGACTCAGTCCCACAGCAATGTGCTTGGCTCTATACTGCCTGAAAGAATGACATCACAATAAAGGGCATTTGTGTTGGTCAACAAATGCTGCCCTTGCCAGTGATGCAGGCATCCCATGTAATAACAACATTAAATAAAACAAAGCATGATGCTGGAGATCAGAAACAAAAACAACAAGAAATTGCCAGAGAAACTGAGCAGCATTGGCAGCTTCGGGTCGAGAGAAAAACAGAATTGGCACTTCGAGTCAATTGACCATACATCAGAACTGAACGTCGCTGGGAAATAGTGTAATTGATGTTGGTGACAGGGACGTCTGTTGTGAAGGGGAGAAGGAGTGAGTTGAATAGGTGTGGAAAGAAACATGTAGACAGAATGAAGCAAACAAAGGAATTGTTGATATCAGCTGGAATGGAAATGTAAACGAGATTAACCTTATCTATTTTTCTCCTGTTCCCATATTACTAAAACTCATACCCATTTAGGGTATACATCAAAGTCCCTGTTTAAAGTGAGTTATGTCCCTTTGTCTCTCTTTGGCAAAATGTGTTCATTTACTTTTATTCAATAATGGGATGCTGGGTCAGTACTAAATTCCCATTCCTCATTGTCTTTGAGAAGGTGTTGGTGAGCTGCCTTTCTGACCCAATGCAGTCCGTGGGCTGTAAATAGTCAGTGCTGAGGTCCATCCAATTTCATTTCTTTGAGACTTGGTAGTGAGTGATATAACTGTGTGCCTGGCTTGACCAATGCAAACTTCAACTGAGAGCTAACCACATTGCTGTCGGTCTGGAGTCACATGTCACCCCGACCAGGTGAAGAAGATAGATTTCCCTGAAGGGCATAAAGGTGCCAGGCAGGACAATCAACAATGGCTTCATCATTTTATTTGATTCTTAATTTCTCATATTTTAATGAATTCAAATTCCAACATTTGCTGAGGTGGAAATCAAATCTGGGGTCTGGTTCATTGCTTGGGTGCATCGGTTAATATTTCGGAGACAATACAGCCTAGGCCTTTGCCCCCTCAGCATTTCCAACCATCTCCGATGGCAATAGTGATGTTGCTGTGGGTCTGGCAAAGAAATTATTTGGTAAAACATATCATCCTTCTCATTTTGTATTTATGAGAAGGCGAATCCTTGGTCATGAGTCACTGACAGAATGCATATGGAGCAGTAATTAATCAGCACAGTAAATGAGTGGTGTTCTTCATTACACAATGATTAAGTCTAAGAGTGAAGACACCATCCTGCAGTTGTAAAGTGTTGCTGAGACAGTACTTGGGGGCACTGCGAACAGATTTTCTCTCCTTTATAATGAATGATCTACTTGCTACAGAGAGACAGTGTAATGGAGTTTCACCAGACTATCTTCGAGGAGAAAGTGAGGACTGCAGATGCTGGAGATCAAAGCTGAAAATGTGTTGCTGAAAAAGTGCAGCAGGTCAGGCAGCATCCAAGGAACAGGAGAATTGACGTTTCGGGCATAAGCCCTTCTTCAGGAATTCCTGAAGATGGGCTTATGCCGAAACGTCGATTCCCCTGCTCCTTGGATGCTGCCTGACCTGCTGCACTTTTTCAGCAACACATTTTCAGCTTTCACCAGACTATCCCTACAGTGGTGGTACCATGAGGAGACTGTGAAGGAGATAATTGTTTAATCTGTATTGCTAAAAAATAATAAAAACTGATTGCATTAAAACTTGAGTGTTATGAACTAACACTCAGTATTTTCAAAACAAAATGTTGATACCGTGAAATATAAAATGTTTTCTGCGAGACATGTCTTCACGTTTGTACAAATATATAGATAGGAAATTTTGAGAAGGATATTGGCCAAGTGCAGGAAACCTGGGTGAGCATGGATGGACAGTTTGGTCAGGATGGACCATTTTGGGCTAAAGGGGTTGTCTCCGTGGTGTTGGACTCTATAATTCTATGATAGTTTACATAACTCTGTGGACCCACATGTTGGTTGAGAGAGAGCTCCAGGTTCTGAATGCACTTTCACCACCTCAATGTGCAGTTAATTTGTGACCCTGCACTGAACGTCTTCTTGTTCACAAACCTGTTAGCAATCACACTCTGATAGAGTTAGCCAATCCCACCAGCTTCTGACCTTCGTACAGAAAACTAGCCCGTCTTCTCTGTCTCAAAGCTATTGGGTTTTTTGTTTTCTCAAAGCTTTTCCTTGGCTCAAGGAGACTCTGTCCTTGATTGTTTTCAGAGGGACATTAAAATATGTCTTGACTCCGATCAGTCTGACTTCATACAGAGATGATACATGGAAGTAGATGAAATTTCCAGCCAAAGTGGTCATGCTTTAGAAGGAACCGGCATAATGAAAGGGGAGTGGTCAGCTTTTTTTAGCTGAACGAGCTGATCTGAGCAGTTTTCAGCTGAGTCTTGAACTGGGAAGTTCAACAGGGAGCTTTGTGGGACCTCTCTCTCTTCTGTCCTTCAACTTCAACCTGAAAACATGTGTTCCATTTCTACTGGTTTTTAAAGGGAGTTTGCATATTGGGACTGTTGTGTATATTTGGAACAGCAGAGTGAAGTCTGTTCTTTGCGTTTCATTGTGTAATTTTGAGAATAAAGTTTTTGTCTGTTTTAAAATTTCGTTGACAACCTCCCTATCTTACTCCTAGTAATTTTCATTGTACACTTACTGAAACAAATTGCAAAGTTATGCCCAGGGTTGCATGCTTAAGAATATTTTAAGTGGTCTAGCCTAGACCATAACAGATTGGGGGCTCTTTGCGGGATTTTAAACAGCAAGTGTGCGGTGCTCGTGTCTTTATTTCAGGTTTTGGTTTTGTTGTGTAGACAAAACTTGGGATAGCAATGGCTCTTTCAGTCGCCAAAGGTTTTCTGCATGTGGATGCAGTGACTGGAAGATTTCAAGAAAATGAATAAGACCAAGTTGCATGAATTAGCAGAGAAGCTGAAATCAGAACTGCCTGCTTCTGTGAGGAAAGGAGAGTTAGTTGTAGCAGTTAGTCATCAATTAAACTTGCTGGAGAAACCATCAGAATCTATACAGATGGTAAGAATTCAATTGTAAAGGAAGCAGCTTGACTTAGCGGTGAGAGGTAAGGAATGGGCAGCAGAAGTGAAACAGTTTCAGTTACGATTAACAGCAGAACAGAGGGAAAAATAGAGAGCAGCAGAAGAGAGAGAAAAAGAGAGAGCAGCAGATGAGAAAGAAAGAGACAGCTTTTGAACAGCAAAAACTGACACTTAAAAAGGAAAGTCAGCTTAGAAGGCGGGAGATAAAGGTTGGGGTTAGGGTTAGTGAGGAAGAGAGTGAGGATGAGCAAGCCCCAGGTAGTCAGAAACCTAGCCGATTACAAGCATTGTCTAAATTTGATGAGAAGGATGTGGAAGTCTTTTTCAACTGATTTGAAAAGGTGGCGTAACAAATGCAGTGGCCCGAGGCAATAAGAGTTTTGTTGATCCAAATGAAATTTGTAGGTAGGGCTAGTGAGGTATTCGCATCCCTATCAGAGGAGGTATCTGCGGAATATGAGGTGCTGGAAAAAGCTATTTTAACTGCAAATGAGCTTGTACCAGAAGCCGATAGACAATGCTTCAGGAATCGAACAAATACATTGAGTTTGAAAGGATTAAACCTACATTGAGTTTGAAAGGATCATAATTTTGATAGATGGATAAGAGCTTTAAAAATCAAGCAACCTATGATGCCCTTAGAGAGGTAATTATTTTGGAGTAATTCATAAATTCACTGCCTGAAGTTGTGGGAACTCATGTGGAAGAGCAAAGAGTGATAACATCAAGGTTAGCAGCAGAAGTGGCTGATGATTATGAGCTGTTCCATAAACTCGGTTTGGCTTCCAGAATCAATTTCAGTCCAACAGAAATACAAATTGGAGCAAAGAGATGTCCTCAAGTGGAAAGGGAAAAGTAGATCTCAGTGAAGATCATAAGGCGAATTTACCACAGGGTCAAAAAAGAATCCCTTCAGAGGGGAACAAACAAGATAAAAGACCCAGGCGTTTTCATTGTAATAAAGTGAGCCACACAAAATCAGAGAGTAGTCGTGCGAGGAGAAAACCAGATGTAGAAAAACCAGAGAAGACTGTAAGATTTGTTGGAAGGTAACAAAAAGCTCAAGGGAAGTTAGACAACTGCCTCAGAGTGTACAAGATGGTCAGAGGTTGATCAAGGAAGACGTGCCAGATCTGCTTAAAATATCTACATGCAAGGGTGAAGTTTATTCACATAGGCCAGGAGTAATAGATATGGAGGTTCCAATATTAAGGGACACATGATCTTCTCAGTCTGTAATGCTGAGGAATGAGGAGATATGTACTCCTGAGGAACTATTGCCAGAAAATGTGCGAGTAGCAGGAATTCATGATGAGACACAAAGTGCTCAGTTATGTAAAGTGAGGCTAGAGAGCCCAGAGAAGAGTGGAGAATGTGTGGTAGGATTACTGGACCCCAAGCTCTCAGCTCCAGGGATAAAATTTGTCTTTGCAAATGATATAGCTGATTCACCAGTAGGCATTCTGCCTACCTTACTTGGAAAGCCAGTGGAGAACTGGCGAACGGTTATCCAGGAAGTTTCCCTGATTGTGTGATCACAAGATCACAGTTTGAAGCAGGAGAGATCAAAAGACACAGATAAGGAAGCTGACATAGAGTTATCAAAACTTTAATTTTGACCAGAGAAGTGTAATAGAGAAGGAGCAAGTAAGAAAACATGCAAGTATTTTTAGCTCTGCTAAGGTAAATGATTTGCACCACAAAGATGGGGAATTAAAACAGTTAAATCAAAAAACATTCAGCAAGAAAGAGGATGAATGAATTCCTGTGTGTTATTACTTAACAAATGATGTCTTAATGCGGAGATGGAGATCAGTGCACATTGAAGCAGATCAGACGTGGGCAGAAATTCATCAAATTGTTTTGCCTGTTGGGTATAGAAAGGAGGTGCTGCGAGTGGCGCATGAGCTACTAGTTGGAGATCATTTCGGGGTGAGGACAATGCAGGTTGAAATACAAATATATTTTCACTAGCCTGGACTACACAATGATGTAGTTGAATTTTGCCAGATGTCTCAAACATGTTGCACGTTCTCTCTGTGTTGGCGCGGGTTCCTCCGGGTGCTCTGGTTTCCTCCCATAGTCCAAAGGTGTGCAGGTCAGGTAAATTGGCCATGCTAAATTGCCCGTAGTATTAGGTAAGGGGTGAATGTATGGATGGGTTGCGCTTCGGCGGGGCGGTGTGGACTTGTTGGGCCGAAGGGACTGTTGCCACACTGTAAGTAATCTAATCAAAACACATTGACGTTTGTGGAAAGATTCAAGGACAAAAATGCCAGACTGTTTAGATGGAGCTTGTTGTTGCAGCCATTCAACCTGACAATTGTGCATGTGGCAGGTCGCAAAAACATGAAAGCTGATGAGTTAGACTCCAATGAGATAAGGGGGCGTTCGGTGGCGGGAATGCGGCGGCCTGAATTTGCATGGGGTTTGCATGTTTAGTTAGTATAATGTATATGTCTGGGTTTGAAGGGATAAAAATGCAACCATCTTTTTGTATTCTGGTTATTTTTTTAAGGGAGAAGTAGATGTCACAATGCTAGTCCCTTTTTGTCCAAAAGCTGTTCCTTAGCTCAAGGAGAGTTTGTCCTTGATGTTTTTCCGAGGGACAATAAATTGGGGCAGGGCTCCGATCAGTCTGGTTTGTTACAGAGATGAAAATGATTTTCAGAGGCTTTTTGTTGATATGGAAACAGATGAGACTTCAGGCCGAAGTGGCCATCCTTTTGTCGTGATCTGTATAATGAATGGGGAGTGGTGAGCTCTTTTCGCTGTCCTAGCTGAGCTGAGCAGAGTAGTTTTCAGTTGAGTCTTGAACTGCGAAGTTCAACAGAGTTGTGTGGAAACTCTTTCTCTTTTCTGACCTTGAACTTCAACCTGGAAGCATTGATACTGGTTTTAATTGGGAGTTTGCTTATTGGGAGAGTTGTGTATATTCGGAACAGTATAATTAAGTTGAGATGAATAGGGTGAATTCTGTCGGGATTCTTTATTCTGTTCTTTATGTTTCGTTGTGTAATTTTATGCATAAAGTTATTGCCTGCTTTAAAATCTAGTAGTCAATCTGCTAAATTACTCCGGGTAATTTTCATTATACACTTACCAAAATAAATTGCCAAATTATGCTCTGGACTGCCTAATTAAGGTTGTTTTGAGTGGTCTAGCCTAGTCTCGGAGATGGAAGATGCCTCCTTGGGACTTGGTACAAACCAATCACTTTCTCTCCTCATGGTCAGCAAACCATGTTAACGTAACATGTGTGTACCTTTAGCAATGGGGCCAGGAGGAACAACATGGAGGAGTCTGCCTGTGCAGTCTCTGCTTCATTGGTTTGTCGTGCTGCAGCATCGATGACAACCTCCTATTTCAGTGTACAGTTTGGTGGGGCTGAATGGACTCTTCTGTTCATGTGTCAGTGTCTCGATGAACTGAATGTCTTCCTCCGGGCCCGACAGCAGAGTTCAAGGACTTCAATGGGCAACCCGTGCTTACCAGCGTGTTGTGCTGACTCGACTCTATCTTCCTCAGTTATAGGAGACAAACAGGAGGCTGGAAGAACACAACAAGCCAGGCAGCATCATGAGGTGGGAAAGTCAACATTTCAGGTATAACCGTTCTTCAGGACTGGGGGTGGGGGGAGGGACCGCTGCAGGTAAAGAGGGAAGGGAGTGGTTGGGGTGGCGATCGCAGCGGGATGATGAGGTACAGATACGTGGACACGTGGTAGGGCGATGGGAGGGATTAATCTTGTTGGGAGCTGGAAGACATCGTCATTAGGTAGAATGGAAGGGAGGGAGATGGGCTGGAAAGGGAGAAGGGCATGGGTAGGAATGTTATTTCAAATTGGAGAAGACAAGGTTGCGTCCTCCAGGCTAGAGGTTTGACAGACAGAAGATAAGGTCTAGATTAGAGTGATGCTGGAAAAGAACAGCAGGTCAGGCAGCTTCTGAGAAGTAGAAAAATCGACATTGCGGGCAAAAGCCCTTCATCAGGAATAGAGGCAGGATGCCTTCAGAGTGGAGAGATAAATGAGAGGGGGTGGGCATGGATGGAAAGCAGCATAGAGTACAATAGGTGAATGGGGGTGAGGATGGAGGTGATAGGTCAGAGAGGAATGTGGGGGAAGGTAGCAAAGAGTACAATGGGTAAATGGGAATGTGGAAGTCATTTTTGGATCCTTGGATGGACGTGAGGGAGGAGGTGTGGGCACAGGTTTTGCCAATCCTGCGGTGGCAGGGGAGGGTTCCAGGAAGGGAGGGTGGGCTGTTGGGGGCCGTGGACCTGACCATTTAGTCACGGAGGGAACGGTCTTTGCAGAAAGCGGAACAGGGTGGAGATGGAAATATATCTCTTGTGATGGGGTCCATTTGGAGGTGACAGAAATGTCTTTGGATGATGTGGTTTATGTGAAGATTGGTAGGTTGGAAGGTAAGCATCGGGGGGTTTCTGTCCTTGTTACGGTTGGAGGGGTGGGGTTTGAGGGTGGAGGGGTGGGGTGTGTGTACGAGATGAATTGGAGCCATCTTTAACCATGTGGGAAGGGAAATTGTGGTCTCTAAAGAAGGAGGCCATCTGGTGTGTTCGATGGTGCAACTGGATGTCGTGGGAGCAGATACAGCAGAGGCGGAGGAATTGGGAATAACGGATGGCATTTTTGCAGGAGGTAGGGTGGGAAGAGCTGTAATCCAGTTAGCTGTGGGAGTCGGTGGGTTTGTAAAAGATATCAGTGTCAATTCGGTCTTCATTAATGGAGATGGAGAAGTCCAGGAAGGGAAGGAAGGTGTCAGAGATGATCCAAGTGAATTTAAGGTCGGGGTGGAAAGCGTTGGTGAAGTTGATGAATTGCTCAACCTCCTCGAGGGAGCACGAGGTGGCACCAATACAGTCATCAATGTAGTGGAGGAAGAGGTGGGGAGTGGTGCCGGTGTAATTGTGGAAGATCAACGGTTCTACGGAGCCAACAAAGAGACAGGCATAGCTGGGGCCGATACAGGTGCACATGGCTAACCCTTTGGTCTGGAGAAAGTGGGAGGATTTGAAGGAGAAATTGTTAAGCATGAGCACAGTTCAGCCAAACGAATGAGAGTGTCAGTGGAAGAGTACTGTTGGGGATGTCGTGAGATGAGGGAACGGAGGGCTTGGAGGCCCTGGTCATGGCGGATGGAGGTATAGAGGGATTGGATATCCATGGTGAAGATGAGGTGTTGGGGGTCGGGGAAACGGAAGTCTTGGAGGAGGTGGAGGGCGTGGGTACTGCCTCAAATGTATGTTGGAAGTTCCTGGACTAGGGGGGATAGGACAGTGTCAAAGTAGGTGGAGGCGAATTGGGTGGGGCAGGAGCATGCTGAGACAATGGGTCGGCCAGGGTGGTCAGGTTTGTCGATCTTGGGAAGGAGGTAGAATCGGGCAGTGCGGGGTTCCCGGACTGTGAGGTTGGAAGCTGTGGGTGGGAGATCTCCTGAGCTGTGTGGTCTGTGTGGTCTGGGAAATGACGGTTTAGAGATGGGCGTTGGGATCATAGTCAAGGGGGTGGTAGGAGGACGTGACTTTGAGTTGACGTCTGGCTTCTGCGGTGTAGAGGTCAGTGTGCTAAACGAGCCCTGCACACCCTTTATCTGCTGGATTGATGGTGAGGTTGGGATTGGAGTAGAGGGAGTGGAGGGCTGCGCGTTGTGAGGTGAGAGGTTGGACTGGGGGAGGGGTTTAGACAGGTTGAAGCAGTTAATGTCTCGGCAGCAATTGGAAATGAACTCACTTTCCACCCGACCAACCTTCGCATAAACCACATCGTCTGAAGACGTTTCTGTTAACTCCAAACGGATCCCACCACCAGGGATATATTTCCCTCCCCACCCATTCCCGCTTTCCGCAAAGACCATTCCCTCCGTGACTACCTGGTCAGGTCCACACCCTCCAACAACTCACCCTCTCTTCCTGGAACCCTCCCCTGCCACCGCAGGAAAACAAAACCTGCGCCAACACCTCCCCACTCACCTCCACCCAAGGCCCCAAAGGGGTTTTCCACATCCATCAAAGTTTTACCTGCACATCCATCAATATAATTTCTTGTATCCGTTGCTGCCAATGTGGTCTACATTGTGAAGACTGGACGCCTCCTAGCAGAGCACTTTAGGGAACATCTCCGGAACACCGGCACCAAATCAATCCCAACACCCTGTGGTCCAAACTTTCAACTCCCCCGTTCACTCTGCCGAGCACATGCAGGTCCTGGGCCTCCTCCACCGACACTCCCTCACTTCCCGACACCTGGAGGAAGAACGCCTCATCTTCCGCCTTGGAACATTTCAACCCCATGGCATTAATGGGGACTTCAACAGTTTCCTCATTTCCCCTTCCCCCACCTCGTCCCAGCTCCAACCTTCCAGCTCAACACCACCCTCATGACCTGTCCTACCTGCCTATCTTCCTTTCCACCTATCCATTCCACCCTCCTCTCTGACCTATCACCTTCATCCCCACACTCATTCACTCGTTATACTCTTTGATACCTTCCCCCACCATCCTCTCTGACCTATCACCTCCATCCCACCCCCATTCATCTATTGTACTCTATGCTAATTTCTCCCAAACCCAGACCCCTCTCATTTATCTTGCCACTCTGCAGCCACCCTGCCTTTATTCCCGATGAAGGGCTTTTGCCCAAAACGTCGATTTTCCTGTTCCTCAGATGCTGCCTGACCTGCTGAGCTTTTCCAGCACCACTCTAATCTAGACACTGGTTTCCAGCATCTGCAGTCCTTGTTTTTACCTCGAAGATAAGGTGTTGTTCCTCCAATTTGCAGTCTGCCTCACC
The DNA here is from genome assembly GCF_047496795.1 of Chiloscyllium punctatum. Lineage (NCBI taxonomy): Eukaryota > Metazoa > Chordata > Chondrichthyes > Orectolobiformes > Hemiscylliidae > Chiloscyllium > Chiloscyllium punctatum. Next base: position 40,875,442 of record NC_092757.1, on the reverse strand, counting down.
ATGGTTACGTCGGAAAGGGAGTGGGAAGGAGAATTCAAAAGAGTGGTGACTGGGAGGTCAGGTCGGCCTCTACAGACCCGACTGTGAGGCTCGGTGAAGTGTGCCCTTAGTTTATGTTCGGTCCCCCCAATGCTGAGAAGACCACATCAGGAGCACCTGAAGCAGAAATGTAGGTTGGAAGAGAGGTAGGTGAACCTCTGTCTGAGCTGGAAGTACTGTTTAAAGTCCTATAAGGAGGTGGAGGAGATGGTACGCCAGCAACTTCTGCATCTTTTGCAGTTGCAGGAGAAGATACCTGGGGGTGATTGTGGTGATTGGTCCGAAATGGGCCCGGTGGTGGGATCCAAACCTGGTTTACTGCATCTGGTGCACCTGATATGGTCTTCACTGCATTGGGAAGACCAAATGTAAACGAAGGGAATGTTTTGCTGAGTATCTCAGTCGGGCTTGTCAGGCTTGGCCTTCTCCATTGCCACAATGAACCAAACCATAAATTGGAGGAACAAGATCCGAACTGTCACCTGTGCAGCCTACACCCCGGGGACTCAACATTGAATTCGTCAATTTCAAATAACCTCCCTTCCAATCCCCTGACTCCCTTCCCAGGCCCTCCCCTCCCTTCTATTCCTGTGAGCAACCCTTTGTCCAGCTACCAATTGGATACAGCCCTCCCATCACCAAACCGCTGATACCCTTAATCTGTGTTCACTTGTCCCAACCTCGCCATTCTACCTCCTCCTCTCTCACACACCCCTTTAGCTATCGACCCCTTACTTCCAACCACAGTCCTGACGAAGGGTTATATCCAAGGCATTGACGTCTCAACGTCTTGCTGCTGTCTTGCTTATTCTGTTCTTCCAGCCTCCTGCGTTTCTATTTTGGATTCCAACAGCTGCTGCTTTTTTAAAATTATCTTCTTGTGTAATAGGCAGGAGAGAGTGAATGTGTTAAGCCTCTTGTTGTCCAATAAGTCTAATGGGCTGAATGACTTTCTTATATGACTAAAAACAAGCTAGAGTTGCTGAAGGGGTTCCTCTTTTTATTAACAGTGGAAATGTTTAGTGTCCAGCAGTGCTTTTGACTAATGTTACCTATACATTAACAGCACAATCTTGAATATTGGCCAGAATTGATACTTTCATACCTTCAGAGTTGACTCATTGTTCTGAACATTATATAATCTTCACAGAACATCCCCACCTATGATCGTATGACAGAGGGAAAGACATTGATGAAGCAGCTGAAGATGTTGTGCTGAAGAAGCTATCCTGAGGATTGCCCACAGAGATATCCAGGGACTGGGAGGATTGATGTCCACCAGCCCCATTGTGTTCAGAATGATCCAACCAGTGGGGAGTTTACAACTGATTCCCATCAAGTTCAATTTTGTTCAGTCTCCTTGACACCTTGCTCAGTCAAGTACTGCCGTGATGTCAGGTTCAATCACTCTCACGTTGTGTTCACATTTTTTGTTCATGTCAATAGGCCAAGGTATATGTGTGGGGAGTGTTTCCTTCTCTCAGAGGGTAATGACGGTTGGGACCAGACAGTTAGGGGAGGCTGCATCACTGAAATGCTGGGGGGTGGGAGTGGGTGTCAATGGATTTTGAACCGTTAGAGAGTCGAGGGCTACAAAGAATTGGGCACGAAAGAGAAATTGCAGCCGAGTGTAGATCACCCCCGACTTTACTGAATTGAAGGTCAGGCCTGAGGGGCTATGTAGTCTGGCGTTATTCCAGTATACACCATAGACCAGTCACTTTGTAGCCTCTTCCATTTCCTGTCTTACTGACTTCAAGTAGCTGAATAGACTGCCCATGTTGCTGTGTAAGTGGACACTGGAGCTGCATGATCTACTCTAGGTACAGTTTTATAAACCCTGAGGGCTAATTGGCCTCCTCCTGTAACAGGTAAGGACCGCAACATTTATTCACTTTCAAACATTCTATTACATCCAAAATCTCCTCTTGGCCTCTCGTTTCAAAGCCTTACTGCTGACTCTGTTACCAAAGGCATGTCTCTCTTGCCCTCCACATTTAGTTTTGGTCAGCGAAGGAAGGAGACACTACAGTGATGTAGTGTTTGGGCCATCAGCACACCTTGACACTTGGCCCCTGACTATCTGCTCCTCAGTGCAGGTCGCTGCTTGGCCTTGGAGAAAGTCTTACTAAAGTCTTCTTTCTGGTAGGGCTGACTGTGTCGATGCAAATCCTCACCCTGTCAGGCAATCCGTATTGTTGCAGTCCTCTGGTCCTTTCTGTCTATTTGTATTGTTTTTATGAAGTCCTTGAATCCCTTGATTGCATTCCAAACTGTGTCTCACTCCATAGTGAGAGGTGGATGTTCTTGTAGATACAGGGCTATTGGAAAAGAACACCATTAGACATAAGGGCAACAATACGTCTATCCGCTCACTGCGTCTGCTTTTCCTTCAATTAGGTTATATTTATTTTGATAATGCCCCATTCCACTTTCCTGCGATTTCCCCATAACACTTGTATAAAAATCTGTCTGTCTCAGCCTTGAAGATATTTAATGACCTAGCCTCAACAGCCCTCCGAATGTTCTACAATTGTTTCCCTCTCACTGATGTGAGACTTGGTGGTTGTTAATCTGGGGATTTGCCCAATCTTTATCTTGCATAAACTTCCAGTTCTTCCTCAACTCCAATATCAATTCGCTCAAGGGGCACACAGTCAATCTCCCTGAATCCAGGAAGTGCTTCTCCAAACTGAAGACTGATTCATTGGATGTATTTAACATACTCTCTGGCTCTGTGAACAGGCTGTCCCTTTGGTCCCTAGTACTCCCCATTCTATCCCGCGTTAACCTCTTCCCCTTAATAAACAAACAAAAAAAGACTTTGGATTCTTGCTAATCTTACCCGTTAATGTTTTATCACCCCACTTCTGCTCTTCGACTGACTTTTTAAGCTTAGCCCTACATTTTCTATATTCTTTTAAGACCCCCATTGACCCGCTCACTTGATACCTGCTTTAAGCTTCTCTTTCCTTTTTCATTCTGTTGAGAATTTGTGTCAACATCTGAGTTTCTTGGGGCTTGTTTTCCTAAATTTTATCTGCGGTGTAACACTATCATTAATTCCATTTTGATCAAATGATCCCCCAACCCCCCGCCCCACCTTGTTTTGCTACAGTTTCACCCAGAAGCAACTGCACTTTGGCCAGATACTGTCACTTGTTTTCCATAAAATCTGTCTCCCCAATTCAAAAAGCTTTTATTTTTCAAACTTTTTTGGGGTCTTTTCCTTCGCAAACTCAAAATGTGTGATGTCACGGTCACTGGTCCTATAATGCTCTCCTACTTCTGCCTGGAACAGCTACATGGCTTCATTCCCCACAGTGAGGCCCAGAACTGTACTCCCCTTTGTTGTATCTGCTCGATGTTGATACAAGAAGTTCTCTGGAATAAATTTCAAAACATCTGCCCCCTCTAAAAATGTTATCACTGACCTAATGAATGTTTGGAATTGAAATGCCTGAATATAATGATCCTCCTTTTGGTTTTTACACACCTCAATAACCTGCTCCTGTACTTTCCTTTATCTGGGGGTCTAGAATATATCCCTAGCAGTGTTTCTGTCATGGTTTTAATCCTGAGCTCCAACCATCAAGCCTCATTAGAAAATCCTATCAAGATATTGTCCCTTCTTATGCCAATAACTGAATCCATAATTAATAAGGCAACGCCACGTCTTTTTTTTACCCTCTCTCCTGTCCTGACTCTAGTTCTGGTACCACAGAATATTGAGTTGTCAGCCCTGACCTCCCTCAAACACTTCTGTGTGATGGCAAAAATGTCACACTTCTACATGTCACCTCGTTCCCTTATCATATCTGTCTGCCTGATAATATTACCAGCATTAAGGTAAAGTACATCCAACTTGGAATACTCTGTATCTCGGAGTTCTTCAGTCATTCATTGTTCGTTATCAACCTGTCCAATTCATGAATCAAACCTTTAACACTGGCACTGAATGAATGTTTGTTGAATTTTAATTTCGTTTTTAGTAAATGTGTTCATCAAATGCAACTTTCCAGAACTGAACAAGTTTCAGCTGATTAGTTCCCTGCTCAGTGTGCAGTGGGGACAGCCCTCAGTAATTGAGAAAGCGAGGACTGCAGATCCTGGTGATCAGAGTCGAAAATTGTGGCGCAGGCATTTAGGCAGTATCTGAGGAGCAGCAGAGTCAAAGCTTTGGGCATCTGTTCTTCCCCATGTTTTCCATTCCATAATAAACAGGATATTAGGAACCATACTTGCTCAGGAAGTCAGCACAGTACAGAGCCCTGAAACGGAAAGCAGTCAATCAGTTGTTTGGATGGGGAGTAAACAAGTTGAGGTGAAATACAGACTGATTGAACATAAGTATAGATAAATCCCTTTGCAAGAAGGGAAACACCCTAGGTTATTACAGGAAGAGAGGCAAGAGATTTCTGTGCCTTTGGCGATGCCTTTGCGTCTTCACTCTCGATTGGAGGAGCGTCGGATGATTGGAGGGTGGCAAATGTTACTCCGCTGGTCAGGCAAGGAAACAGGGATTGTCCTGAGAATGACAGACCAGTCAGTCTTACATCAGTATTGGGCAAAGTATTGGAGAGGATTCTGAAAAATCATAGTTTGATTAGAAATAGTCAGAATGGCTTTGTGAAGGGCAGGTCATACCTCACAACTCTTATTGGATTCTTTGAGGATGGGATTAAGCACACTGAAGAAGGTAGAGCAGTGAATGCGGTGTGCATGGATTTTAACAAGGTGTTTGATAAGCTTCCCCGTGGTAGTTTCTTTCAGAAAGTAAGGAGGCATGGCATACAGGGAGATCTATCTGTCTGGATACAGAATTGGCTAGCCCATTGAAGACAGAGGATGGTGGTAAATGGGAAGTATTCAGTGTGGAACTAGGTGACCAGTGGTGTTCCGTAAGGACCAGTTCTGGGACCTCTGATGTTTGTGATTTTGATAAATGACTTGGATGACGAAGTAGAAGGGTAGATTAGTAAGTTTGATGATGTAACACAGGTTGGTGGAATTGTGGATAGTGTGAAGGGCTGTTTTAGTTTGCAACGGGACATTGACAGGATGCAGGGCTCAGCTGCTAAATGGCCGATGGTGTTCAATATGGAAAAGTGGGATACGATTCATTTTGGAAGGTCGAATTTGAATGCAGAACACAGGGTGAAAGGCAGGATTCTTACATTGTGGAGGAACGGGGAATCATATCATGGCATAGCTCCCATAAAGTTGCTACCAGGTTTATAAGGTTGCTAAGAAGGTGTTTGATGTGTTCATTAGCCAAGGGGTTGAGGTTAAAAACTGTGAGGTTATGCCGTGACTCTATGGAGCCCTGGTGAGACCACACTGAGAATATTGTGACCCGTTCTGGTTGCCTCGTTATAGGAAAGATGTGGAAGCTTTGTTGAGGTTGCTGAGGAGATTTATCAAGATGCTGCCTGGAGTGGAGGGCATGTCTTACACAGAAAGTTTGAGGGAGCTAAGGTGTTTTCCTCGTTGGAACGAAGAAGAATGTAATGTGACTTGACAGCAGTGTACAAGATGATGAGAGGCATAGATAGAGTGGATAGCCAGAGACTTTCTACCAGGGTGGAAATGACTATCTCGAGTGGTATGATTTTATTGTAATTGGAGGAAGGTTTAGGGGAGATGTCAAAGGTAGTTTCATTACACAGAGAGCGATGTGTGTGTGTGTGTAATGAACAGCCAGCAGTTGGAGTAAAGTCAGCTATATTAGGGATGTTTAATTGGATAGGCACATGAATGATAGTATAATGAGAGGTATGTAAGTTAGTCTGATCTTAGAGTAGGATAAAAGGTCGACAGAATGTCAAGGCCTGAAGGGCTGCACTGTGCTGCATTGTTCTATGTTTCCAGTTTCACCCGGTTTGTGGATTCTCATCAATTGTTGAATGTGTGAGGGTGTGATGTGTGTGAGAACAGGAAGCTTTGGAGGGGTGTTAGGCGAAAACTTCCAGTTATGGTGTGCATTGTTACAATAACCTGAAACCCAGTGTAATATGTGTGGTTACTTCGCCCAGACAGAATCCGCCAAGTTCAGTTATTAATGTGATTTGTGGCTTGCCGTTTGCTGCTGGTTACTTCACATACATTCTACTGTGTGATCCGTAGAGTAATCTCTGATCATTCACAGAGATGTACAATTTTATTTTGATACTGGAGAATGTGAAGGTGGCATTTATTGGATATGGCTTTAGAGGACTCTTTGTGAGACACTAGGCACGGCAATAGACTGTCAACTTGTTAATGTCTTCACCCTTGTCTGGTCCGGATTCAGATGTATGGAGTCTGGGAGGCTGGTCAGATTTCATCACCATAGGTAACCTGTACAGTGTGATTCTGGTTCTCCATGTCAACACGTCTGCTCTCTGGGCCAGGCTCTGACTGAAGATGAATTTTAAAACCTGGTTGCTGGTCAGCCATTAGTATTTAACCTGGACAACATTTGTACCTACACTGAGACCAGTGACAGTCTGTTGACGGGTTCTTCCCCTGCCCAAGGTGGATTCCAAGTTATTTGTTTTGAAGTAATGTTTGACTGACTGCTCTGGACCAGGTTAGAAGCTCTATGCACAGATTTCGGAACAGGCCACTGAGTCTCTCTTTATCACAGGCAGCTGTGAGGTCCAATAACACTGTAAATGATTTCAGATCTATTGGAAGCAATTGTCAGCGTAGCTCATTGCAAGGTGTTGAGTTTACTGACCCGAACAATAATTGAATGTTTGCTATATTTCATGAATTGGGCAAAAATCAAATGTGAATGATAATCATTCAACTGAACTATAATCTCTTAAATCAATTATGTTGATTTTATATTTATGAAACTAAAATATAAACTCCTGTCAAGATTTTCTAACACAGAAATAAAACACATATATTTTATTTTAGAGAAGAAAGAACATAATTCTTGTGGTGATCAGAATTAGATATTCAATGTCAGGATTCAAAGCAATGTTTTGCCACTCCAATATTTTTAAAGTGGTTGGCTTCTGAATGATTACATGTTCAGAGTGAGAAAACGATTTGACATACAAATCAAATTAGCCTTCTTATACATTGAGAGTGAAAACAAAAACAACGAACATAATATCGTGTCAGAGAAAAGTCAGAGCTTTCCAAAGTGTTTTGTGCCAAAGCAATGATATATTTGTTTCAGTAATTTACAACATGTAAAATATTTATGTTCTGAGTAATAATCATACTTCATAATGAAGCTGACCTTGCAATACTTGCATCTTAAATGCTTATGCTGCTCCAAATAATCAGATATTTGTGAGAATTTACACTGCGAAACAATTGTATCCTGACTTTTATTCACCGCTAACACTTGATAGAGTACCAAACTTTAAAGTACACGAGGAGGCCACTGGCCATTATGTATGCATCAGCTCCTAAAAATGTCTCCCAAGTGCCTCCCATTTGCCAGCCCTCTCTCTGTTGCCCGTTAAATACATAAGTTCTAAATATATATCCAGTTCTCTTTTGAATCTTCATCCACAACTTTCCCAGCCATTCAATTCCAATTCGTAATAACTCTCTAACTAAAGATGTTTTTCCTTATTTCACTCCTAGCTCTTTTGCTGATAACTTTGAAATTAGAATTCCTTGATGCTGTAATGCCAACTAATAGAGTATTCTTTTTTACTAAACAACTTTTTTCATCCTTTCGAGCTCTGCAACAAATTCACATCTTTGTCTGTTGTGCTCCGGACCAATAAGCCTTGCAAGGACTGTAACAAACACTACAACAGAAAAACAAGCTGAAAAATAGTCACTGGGATATATAAACATCAACTAGCCACATGACCCCAATCTTACTTTCTTACGTACTGTTGAGGAAGTATGCCACTTTGAATAGGTCTGCATATCCATCCTAAGACATGCCAAACAGAGACAAGCACAAGAATTCCTAGAAACATGGCATTCCAACCGGAACTACATCAACAAACACATGAACTTGATTCCATTTACCACTCTCTGAGAAAATAGGCCGGACATGACACCATCGACACAGGAAATTACATTACCAATTCAAGGAAACCGAAACACTTAAATAGAAAGTGGAAGATAACACCAGCACTTCACTGGAGGCTCACTTACTGAGTACAGTCAATGGAACAAACCAGCAACTGCCATTAGCTATTGGTTCAGAACATATCAGAGTGTTCATGGCTGCAACCACATCGATTCACTGAATGAAAATGCAAGCCTGCACGACCAAATGCATATCCAAAGGCTTTTTAGAAAGTTTGTGATATTACCTGCTCAATCACCCGCCTAGGCAATGCGTTCCAGATACATGTCACCAGGGGCAGAATGGCAGCTCAGTGGTTAGCAATCCTGCCTTAGAGCTCTGGGGACCCTGGTTTGATTCCAGCCTCAGGTAGGGATTCCAGCCTTAGGGATTTTGCACATTCTCCCTGTTTTTGCGTGGTTTCCTCTAGGTACTCCGGTTTTCTCCCACAATCCAAAGATGTGCCGGTTAGGTGAATTGGCCATGCTAAATTGCCCATAGTGCTCAGGGATGTGTGGGTTATTTGCATTACTCAGGGGTAAATATAGGAGGAGTGTGTTTGGGTGGGTTATTCTTTCAAGAGTCAGCGTGGATTTGTTGGGCCAAAGAGCCTATTTCCACACTGTAGGAATTTTATATTCTATGTCTGTGCCGCCCTCTCAGTTCAAAACAGACTCAGAAATCCTTTCTCAATCCCCTGCCTTTCACTTTAAGTATATGTCCCTTTGTTTTTGACCCTTCGAGTAAGGGAAACAGCTGCCGTCTGTTCATCCTCTCCATTCCCCTTTTGCTCTTGTACACCTGTGCTGAAAAAATGTGTGGCTGGAAAAGCGTAGCAGATCAGGCAGCATCCAAGGAGCAGGACAATCGATGTTTCAGGCATAAGCCCTTCTTCAGGAATGAGGAAGGTGTGCCAAGCAGGCTAAGATAAGAGGTAGGGAGGAGGAACTTGGGGGAGGGGCGATAGGTGGAAGGAGGTCAAGATGAGAGTGATAGGCCGGAGAGGGGTGGGGGGCGGAGGGGTCGGGAAGAAGATTGCAGGTCAAGAAGGTGGTGATGAGTCTGAGGGTTGGGACTGAGATAAGGTGGGGGAGGGGAAATGAGGAAGCTGGAGAAATCTGCATTCATCCCTTGTGGTTGGAGGATTCCTAGGCGGAAGGTGAGGCGTTCTTCCACCAGGCGTCATGTTGCCATGGACCATCGCCAGGTTTCCTCCTCAACCTTCCCTGCTGCAATGAAAAAAGGAGCAAATTTAGCCCTCGCACTTCACAGTTTGAGCACTTACTTGTCTTGTTAATTCAGATGTGCATCATCTCACATTTATCAGTGTTAAACTTCACCAGCCATAAATCTGGATAAAGAAATCATCTGTTTATATCGTCCTGAGGCGAACCCTATCTTCCTCACTGTGAACCACCCATCTAATCTTTGTGTCATCCCCAACATTAGTTATCGTTCCACTGCCGTCCATCTTCCACATTCTCACCATCATCACAATGAATATCACAAACAAACCTTGATTTCCTTCCTATTCTCCAGATGTTATTCACAGAAGAGGAATTAAGAATTCCAGTCTCTTGGTATTCTTATTTTGGGGAATTTACAAAGTGATGTAGTTAAGACCTATTATGAGGGAGCTGCAAATAGCATTTTCAACATAGAGTTGAATTCACCTTTTACACTCTGCCCCTCAGCATGTCTTATTCATAAAGCATGTACCTAATTTAGGATGAACAAGGGTTTGGCACCTTGCGCTGGAACATTAGCCTTTTGTGTGGTACTGTTCTTCGCAACAATAGTCAGAACGGAAGACATTTTTCATCTGCAGGATGAACAAAGATTCATTGCTTGAATCATCTAATGTGATGAGGATAAATACTCAATTAAATTCTACGTTATGGCCAAACTGCAGGAGATCAAATCATATGCTCATGTCGACCTTGAATTGGAAGCAAATGCATACTGTTAAAAAAAATCAAAAAATGTTCAGAAGCCATACCAGGGGAGAGAAAAAAAATGTCGTCTGCATTTGATGGAGATACAGAAATACAGAGTGAATGTGCAATCTGATCAAGAATCAAGTGATAGAAAAAGAATACATCAAATCTTAATTTTCAATGGAACCAGATCCCAACTTTCATGAACAGTGATATTTTTCACCCAATCTCACTTTTGCAAAAGCAAGTTTTTCCCAGTCACTAAAACTTCATTAGCCATTCTTCCTCCGCCTTCCTACTCTTTTTTACACTCCTACTTCCCTTGCATTACCCCTTCTGCTCCTACATACTCTTCCACTGATGATATCTCTTCACATCTTTCTTCTCCCACTCCCACTGTAAGTTACACCAGTTCCCTAGTTAATCCCACTTTCACTGGCTATCCTTTTCCCTTTTTTGCTTTCCAACTGGGGTGTTTGGAAACTGCTGGCTTCTGTGCTGCTATTGGTTATCAGTGAATGATGAGATTTGGATGACAATGTCCAATAGGAACAGAGAATAGTGTACGTCTGTCACTGTCCAATGCACCGGGAACAGGGTGGTTTTGTTCCCAATACAGAGTGGAATTATTTTCCGTCTCTGTGTCACAGTGCGTAACCAAACAGCCTCATCACAAATATGATGAACCTCTCCTCAGAATCAGAAGTCCATGCATCAGTTTTTCCTGAAACGTTGTGAGGACAGGGACCACATTGTTCAAACAAGCCGTGTTCTATCATTTTGCTCTTTACCATTTTAATTAATTTTCCAATTTCATTTGAGTTGATATCAGAGTAACTTCCCTTGCATCAAATTTCCCTTGCATTTGATTCATGCTGCATAATTCACCCTCAGCAAACTGTGGTTAATGGAAATCAGAGGAAATTCTGTGCTGGTAATTTCCTCAATGAACAATGACACCTTCCTTAGAGCTATTGGGAATGACAAATAAACTCTGCCGTTGCTCGTGCCTTCCAAAACCATGGATGGATTTGTCTTAATAATAACATCAAGATACATCTGTTTTCACAGTTTTGTCTAAACTCTCAGAAAAGTAAGACCTTGCTGGTTGAGTGTCCCCCCAATGTAATCAGAGCATTACAGTAAGATAATGGTTCCGATTATTTTCAGTCAGCTACTTTCTGAGGACTGATCATGCGATGTCAGTGCCACAGAGATCAATATTTTCTCTGTCCAACAGCATCACATCACATTGGTTCAAGGCTGCACCATTCCTCAATTCTCCTTCATTCTCCAGCTCATTCGCTGTGATCGCCAGATAGATGAGGCCCACAAGATGGAATAACTTAGAGATGCCTATGAGCCTCTGGAACCTGCCACTCCACCCATGCCCTGCGCTCTGAGTCCATCCCCTCCCCCAAGCCCACCTCCTGTCGTGTATTCACCATCCCTCCTAACCTTCCACACTCTAATGCTGAATGTTCTGTACTCAGCTAAGGCCTCAGTTTTATTCCTCTGTGCTCCACTTTAATGAATTTCAGGAATGGCATAATGTTGAACTTCTCTTCCACTGTCTTCTCCTCGGTGTCCATTTCTTTGGGCAAGAGTCCACTCCCCACCCCATAGCCCCTTCGCCCAGCTCCAACACTTTCCCTCCACCTGGACCCATTCCTCTGGCATTTACTTGAACATTGAGAACGCTCCATGTGAGTTTGGTTGTCTTAAATTCTCTGTATCCCCTCACCTTTTTCAACATATCACCATCTGAAAAGACTGTACGCTGTATGCTTCGATTCTACCCTAACTATGGTATTCAGCCTGTGTCAATCAGGGTGGTGCTGCTGTAGTCTGGTGGACTCACCTCTACATTTCAGAGGCTGAATGCCAGCTCTCAGATATCTCCACATATCACCTGCTGGTCCATAACCCTACCATGGCACATCAGGCTATTTTATAAACTGAATCTGACCACATTTCATCTGAAGATTCCCACCCACTCGCCCTTCCCCCCCACTCACCCCAACTAACACTCCCGAAGCTGATGGCCCTCTGATAGCAGAGTTCACTTTTATCTCCACCTGAAAATCCACAAACGGTACTGCCCATGCAGACCCATTGCTTCAGCCAGCTCCTGCCATACAGAGGGAGTGCATGGATACATATGTGGGCCCATGTTATACCTATTCCTTCATGGGGTATGTAGACCATTCCTTGTTCCAGTACTATTCCAGCCCCCATCCACAACTCATTCTCCAATACGTAGATGATATTATTGCTGCTGCTTCTCTCTCTTGTCCAGAATTGGAAAAGTTCATCGTTTCCAATTTGCACCCCTCTCTCACTTACACCAGGTCTTCCTCTGACTCCTCCCTTTCTTTCCTCGACATCTCTGCTTCTATTTCTGGGGTTAGACCTGTCACTGATATCCAGTATTAACCCACCGACTCCCACAGCTACCTGATGTATGCATCCTCACACCCTGTTTCCTGCAAAGACTCCACTCCATTCCCCCATTTCCTCCGTCTCCACCGCATTGCTTCTGATGATGTCAACTTCAAAAATGTGGCCTCTGAAATGTCCACCTTCTTCCTTAACTGAGAATTCCCCAGCACTGTCCTCAACAGGGCCCCTCAACCAGTTCTGACCCACCTCCTGCACTTCTATCCTCACCCTCTCTCCTCCCTCCTGCAACAGCGTTAGAGATCTCCTTGTCCTTACCTACCATCCTAATAGCATTCACATGCAGATGATCATCAGTCTGCATTCCCCCACCCCCAGCAAGATGCCACCACCAGACACATATTTGCCTCCTCTCTCTTTTCCACCTTCTGAAGTGATTATTTCCTCCTGGACACCCTGGTCTGCTCGTTATTCACTGCCCACACTTCCCCCCCACCACCTCCCCCAGCCCCCACCACAGGTACACTTCACTTATCCCTGACGGAGGTGTTACACTTTCCCATTTACCTCCTCCCTCGTCACTATCCAAGTGCCAAACATACTTTCCAGATGAAGCAGCATCCTACTAACGTTTCCCACAATCCGGTCTACTACATTCGCTGCTCACATTGTGGTCTGCTCTACATTGGGAAAACTAAAGATAGACTGGGTGACCACTTCACAGAATATCCAAGCTGTACCGATGCAAAAGACCCTGAGTTTCTAGTTTCCTGCCAGTTTAATACCCCATCCTGCTCCCTGGCCAATATCTCTGTGTCAGGCTTGCTGCAGTGTTCCAGGACATTTCAACGCAAGCTGGAAGAACAACGCCTTATTTTCCGCAGGTGGACCCTGCAGACATTCAGACTCCAAATAATGTTCAATAATTTTAAGGGACTGAACTCCTCAATGCCCCCTACCTATACACCAGGGCTAGTTCTCACGTGGCCTTCCATTACTCACACCCTATTGTTAGCTACATACAGTGTCCATGAACAGCCATTCAGCTTCTGCGGTATATTAATCAACATTTTCAGGGCTAGCATCCACTTTGATGAATGGGCACTGAACGAGAAACGTTTATTCTGATTTCTCTGCACAGATGCTGTAGACCTTTTGCAGCAACTTTGGTTTTTGCTTCAACAATTTCTCACAATGTTTTTGTATCACAATGCAATACGTAATGGATAGTTAGAGCTCTGTCAAACATAGGAACTTTCTAATTTCTCATTTAATGTCCATTAAATGTTACTCCAGATTCAACTGAGACAGCAGCTTTGCTTATATCGTTCAGATCAGTCAATTTGTCACAGTTCAGAAAGAAAATGAAATTGATAGAGGGAAACTCAGCAGGTCTGAAACCCTCTGAGCAGAGATGCACAGAATTAACCTTTGATTTCAACATGACTTTTTCAGAACAGTGTCACATCATATTCGATATGTTAACTCTGTTTCTCTCTGCAAATACTTCCTCATCTGTTGTACTTCTACCATCATTTTCTGTTTGTATTTCATGTCTCCGCATCACTATATTTCATGTTTCTTGACAGGGCTACATGCTGGACAATGTAATCCTTTCCTGTTCCTATTATAGTTGGTGTGTCTGTGACACCTGTGTTAGGGCCGAAATCTGCTTCTTCTTTAAGATTCAAAGGAAAAAATAATATTTTTCTGATTATCCAGTAAATCTCAGAAACTCCAGTTTGTTTGAAAAGACATTTTAGACGCAGCTGACATTTCATGAGATAATAGGAATAGATTATTGATGGTGGAGAACTCTGTGTCCTTCGATGAACGAGTTTGTCTACCCCCTCTCCAAAGGCTTTAATTACATATCACCGAATTATTGACAGCAAAAGTGGGGGAAACTCAGCCCATTGTCTCTCCAGCTTAGAATGACTATATCTCTCCTGTATTATCCCAACTGCCCTTCACATTTTGTTATTCGTGTCTGCTTTTAATTGTAAGTATCCTGCCAGATGTGAACAATATGATCAATCTCAAACAAAAAGAGAAACAGAACTTAGAGGGCAAACTCAGCAGGTCTGGCAGTATCTGTGAAGAGAAATCAAGGTTAAAGTTTCAGGTCCGGTAAATATCACATTTAATATCATCCTTTTAGTTCACATTGTCATTCAGCATTGCATCTCCCAAATGTTGGCTGTTTTCCTGTTATGCATGAGATTTAATTCTGTCTGTCAGAAAGAGGGAAAATGACTGGGGAATATCATTGTATTCCCCATCCAGTCTCCACAGCCACTACCCCCATTCCGTCCTGTCTCCCAGCCAATATCATGTTAATTCGAACCTGACTCATTAATTAATACGTCTTAATGAATACGTTCATTGTAATTATCACTTTTAGTTTTGGACTGAGACTAAATTGCGTACAAAATATGGTTTACAGCAAATAAAACTGCATTTAGAAGTCTGTCAATTTATATAAATAAATTACTGAAGCATATTCGCTATGGAAGTTCCAAAGTTACCTTATTAGAGCAGTGAAAGGAACATTCAGAGAAGTCCACAATTCCTGTCTATGTTCAGGGCGACTGTGCCCAATGACAGTCTGTTCGCTAGCATTTGTTCCCGTGGAGGACAGATCAGCACAGTAACAACATCCTGACTGTGATTCTTTTGGGGAAGGGGGGGAGTGTGGAGGGATTTTTGGAGTGATGGTTACAGCATAGTAAACGGACAAGGCTGAAATTGTATGTGAATACCTCTGCCAGTTGGTCCTCACAGGATCTGAGTAATCAGCTGGAAACACTATCTAGGCCCGTCACTTTCCTTGATTTGACCTGCAGGAAGACTGATCATGCCTGCAGCTGTGACAGCGGGCAGAGGTACACCTGAGGCTGTCGGGGCAGGTTTCAGCCCGGCAATCACACAGTTATTCATCATAGACATCCCCTCGCCGACCTCCCTCCATGGTCATCAATACACTGTGACATGGTTGGTGTGAGCACCACTCAGTTAGTGTTGAGACGGAGCGACATCAATAGACTGGGATTGTGCACCATAATACAGTAAACTCACAACAAAAGGGGGTAGGGTGTGCTTCTACTGAGAGTCAGTGGTGCAGGGAGTGAATACAGGTGTAATTCAAGTCAAGCCACTGCTTCAACCTGGATGGAGTCAAGCACCTTGACTGTTGTGCCTTGTAGATGATGGACGATCCTTAGGGAGCCAGGAAGTGTATTATATATAAACAAACTGAACAAAGGACTTGAGGGCAGTTTTGCTAAGTTTGCAGATGATATTGAGGAAGTGGGGAAGCTGCAGAAACTTGAACAGTTTAGGACTGTGGGAAAACACGTGGCTGATGGAACACAATATGGGAACGTGTGAGAATATGCACTTTGGCAGGCGGAATAGAGGAGACATTATGTTCTAATAGGATCTATTAAATCTGAAGCACAAAAGGATTTTGAAGCACTCGTCCTCTCTTATGATTAACGTGCATGTTCAGTTGGCTGTTAGGAAAGCAAAAGCAATGCTCACATTCATTTCAAGAGAGCAAGAATGCAAGACGGGAGACATACTGCTGAGAATGTAATGGGCTATGGACAGATGGCATTTGGCCAATTGTGAGCTGTTTTGGACACTATCTCTGGAGAAAGATTTGCTGGTGTTGGAGGTGATCCATTCTGGGGATGACGGCTTGTCATATGAGCGGCAGTGTGTGTTCTTGATGGAATTTAGAAGAATTGTAGGGTGTGTGGGAGGGTCTGATTGAAACTAATGGATGACTGCAAAGATTGACACAGTCAGTGTGTAGAAGATATTTCCACTTTTCATAGAGGCAATGACAAAATGGCACAGTATCAGAGTGAAGGAATGGGATGAATGACATAAATCTATTGCTATATCTCATGCCGTTTCGCTCATAGGGTCTATTATTTAGTATAGACTTCTAAGTCTCTGACCTGCTCTTATAACCCTTGTATTTGTATGTTGATTTTACTTCACGTTCTGGTCAATGGTAACCTCTGTGATATGGACGGTGGGAAGATTCAGTGTCAGCCAGTAATCCGTTAATATTTAGTATATGAGCTGCTGTCAGTGAGTCTCATCTGGCGGGAGTACGTTCTCTCTACGATGATTGTAATTTTCTGTCTGGTAATTTTGAAGGATTGATCCTGTTACGCCAGTATTGTTGATTTAAACAAAACAGGTACAATTTATCACAGCACTCAGCAACAATATGCCATCTAATACAGAATACCCTTCTAATAACAGAAAAGTCTAAAATGTTCAATATTAGAAACACTGCTTTCCTGTTCGTGTTCAAATCAGATAACCTGTCCCATCGAGATGCTCAACTTGGAACTATTTTTAAAAATGTTTTTTTGGATGTGGGCATCGCTGGATGGGCCCAGCATTTCTTGCCCGTCCCCAGTTGCCCTTGAGAAGGTGGTGGTGAGCTACCTTCTCAAACTGGTGCAATCTACCTGCTGTGCGGTGACCCACTAGTGATTAAAGAGGGAATTCCAGGGTTTTCACGCAGCAACAGGGAAGGAACGGCAATACATTTCTAAATCAGGATGTTGACTCGTTTGGAGGGGAATTTGAAGGTGGTAGTGTTCCCAAAAGTCTACTGCCCTTGTCATTCCAGATGGAAGTGTTCGTGAGATTGGAAGGAGCTGTCTGAGGATCTTTGGGGAATTTCTCCATTGTGTCTTGTAGATAGTGCACACTGCTGCTCCTGAATGACCATGGTGAATGGAGTGAATGCTTGTGGATGTGGTGCAAATCAATTGGGCTGTTTTGTCCTGGATTGTGTCAAGCTTCTTTAGTGCTGTTGGGGCTGCATCCATTCAGGCAAGTGAGGATATTCCATCTCATTCCTGACTTGTGCCTTGTAGATGACAGACAGGCTTTGGGTAGTCAGGAGGTGAGTTTCTCGTGCAGTATTCCTAGCCTCTGATCTGCTGTTATATTCATGTGGCAAGACCAGTTGAATTTCTGGTTAATGATACACCCCCAGGATATTGATAGTGGGGGAGTTTAGTGATGATAATTCTGCTGAATACAAAGTGGTTATATTGTTGCTTATTAATGACGGTCATTGTCTGAATTTATGTGGCGCAAATGTTACTTGCCACTTGCCACAAGACAGCCCAAGCCTGGATATTGCCCAGATATTGTTGCTTTGGGTATGGACTGCTTCAGTATCTGAGCATTTGCGGATAGTGCTGAACATCGTGCAATCATTGTCAAATATCCCCACTTCTGACCTTATGATGGAAGGAAGGTCATTGTTGAAGCTGCTGAAGATTTTTGGACCTAGGACATTATCCTAAGGGACTACTGCAGAGCCAGTTATGGAGCTGAGATGACTGACCTCCAACAACAATGACCATCTTCCTATCTGTCAGGTATGACTCCAATAATGGAGTGTCGGCCCGCGATACCGTTTTTGCTTGGGGTCCTTGATGTCACATTTGGCAGAATGCAGCCTTGATGTCAAGGGCTGAAATTCAGTTTCTTTTTCTATTTTTGAACCAGGGCTGTGATGAGGTCAGGAGCTGAGTGACCCTGGTGGAACCCAAACTGGGCGTCACTGAGCAGGTTATTTTTGAGCAGATGCTGCTTGATAGCACTGTTGATGACACCTTCCATCACTTGACTGATGATGGAGAGTAGACTGATTAGGCGGTATTTGGATGGGTCGAATTTGTTCTGCGTTTTATGTACAGAAAATACTCGAGCAGTTTTTTCCCCATTGTCGGTTTGTAAACATACTGGAACAGCTTGGCTAGGGGAGCGGGATGTTCTGGAGTACAAGTCTTCAGGACTATTGTCGGCATGTTATCAGGGCCCATAGCCTTTGCAGTATCCAGTGCCTTCAACCGTTTCTTGTTATCAGTTAATCGAATTTGCTGAAGACTGCTATCTGTAATGATGGAGACCACCGGAGGAGGCCAAAATAGATCATCCACTCAAAACTTCTGACTGAAGATTGCAACGAAAGCTTCATCCTTATATTTTGCACTGATGTGCTGGGCTCTTCCATCATTGAGGTTGGGGATATTTGTGGAAACTCCAAATCCGGTGAGCTGTTTCATCGTCCGCCACCATTCAGGATCGGATTAGCAGGACTGCAGAGCTTAATTCTGATGCATTGTTTCTGTATTCGCGAAGCTTTGTCTGTCCCTTGCTGTTTAAGCTATCTGGCACGCAAGTATTTCTATTTGGAAGCTTCAGCAGATGAACACTTTATCTTTATATATTCCTGGTTCTGCTCCTGGCATGCCCTCCTGCATTCTCCATTGAATCAGGTTTAATCCTCTGGTTTGATGGTAATGTTTGAGTGGGGGACATGCTGGGCCGTGACGTGACACATTGTGCTGAAGTATAGTTCTGCTGCTATTGATGGTCCACAGTGTCTTATGGACGCTCAGTCTTGAGTTGCTAGATCTGCTAAAAGTCTGTGCCATTTAGAATGGTGATTGTGCCACAGAACACAATAGAGTTTATGGAGACAGTAGACTTTGTCTCCACAAGGAAAGTGTGGTGGTCACTTTTACCGATACTGTCATGGACAGATACATCTGCAGTTGGCAGATTGGTAAGGATGAGGTCAGATATGTTTTTTACCCTCTCCTTCATTCCCTCACCACCTTCTGCAGACCCAATCTAGTAGCTAGGTCCTTAACAGCCGACCAGCATGATCAGTAGTACTGCTGCCAAACCACTTTTGACAGTCGACTTTGAAATCCCCCAGCCATAATACACTTTGTGCCCTTTCCACAGTCAATGCTTTCTCCAAGTGTTGTTTAACATGGAGGAGGACTGATTCAGCTGAGGAACGACATTTTGTGTTAATCAGTAAGAGACTCCTTTGTCCATG
The DNA here is from genome assembly GCF_047496795.1 of Chiloscyllium punctatum. NCBI lineage: Eukaryota > Metazoa > Chordata > Chondrichthyes > Orectolobiformes > Hemiscylliidae > Chiloscyllium > Chiloscyllium punctatum. The sequence continues at coordinate 40,856,139 of NC_092757.1, read as the reverse complement.
TTTAATTTCTCTTATTCCTATAAGGTATGATTCCGTGAATATGACTATGTCACGCTGTTGCTTGACTAGTCTGTAAGGCAGTTGTTCCAACATTGGCACTAGACCTCAGATGTTAATAAGGAAGACTTGGCAGCTTCTACAGTGATGTTTCTAATGTTGACTTTTCCGGTGCCCATTTTGATGCCAGGTGATCCATCCGGTTTCATTTGTTTGAAACTTTGTAGCGATTAGTACAACTGACTCATTCGACCGTTTCAGGGGGCGATTGAGAGTCAATGACATTGCTTTGGATCTGGAGTTGCATGTCAGCCAGACCAGGTGAGGATGAAAGATTCCTTCATTGCAGGATATTGGTGAACCAGATGGATTCTTCTGACAATCGGCAATGATTTCATTCCCATCAGTAGATTCTTAATTCCAGGGATATTTTTACATTATTGAATTGAATTTCCACCATCTGCTGTGGTGGAATTCAACCTGAATCCACGGAACAGGAGCTGATTTTTCTGGATTGATAATCTATTGGTAATGCCATGAGACCTATTTGGAACCACATGTTGCACTCAGCTGCCATTTCTTGTGTTACCCTGTTTTTCATTCATTGCTTATGTTATTCTGGAATCTCATCCTTCATTAAATCCTGATTGAAATACACAGTAATGAAAGCCTTCTCGACTGCTCGAATTTCATTCAGTCTGTTTTGCTTGAACAGACATTTCAAGGCAACTGTACACCAGAGAAGAGCAGGAAAAGATAATGGGTGATTGTGCACTGTACCTGTCACCGGACCAGCATGTCTGTTCAGGAAGTATTTATTGTGGGTCAGAGAACCTCAATTATTATGGCATGGATGGAGGCCATTCAGCCCATCGTGGAGTCACAAGCTCTCCAACTGCTCAACTGGAGATAAAGAGAGTGTGTGAAGAGAGATTGTGTGAGAGAGAGAAATAAAGAGAGAGAAATAAAGTGAAGGGAGATAAACTGAGAGAGGATAGAAAGGGGAGCGACTGACTGAGTGCGAGAGGAAGAGGTGTTAGATGGGGGTGAAGTTAGATAGATCAGAAGACTGCATTACGGTAGATAAATATGGACGGACAGAAGTTAGACGCTTTATTTAGAAATTCCTCTGGACGGCAAGCCCTTTGTCTGGGCAACATACACTGTGAGCACTGTGCTGATACTGGCTGTCATCCCAGATTATTTATTTCCAACAATATCACAGAGCTGGGTTACTGATAGCTAAACAGAGCCATTTGGCCAATAGATTCGTTCCATGGAGAAAGCAGAGGTTTTAAATAGACTGTGCCAAGAGCAGCAGGAAATGATAACCACCACCCTGCCCCGATGACCCGCCCACCTTCGTCCCTCGCCCACCCCCCCCAACACACACACACACACACACACACACACACGCACACCGATACTGTATAAGAGACTAAGCCAGAGAATCTCAGTGAGGGGACTCACTGACAGAGATGAAATCACGATCTTAGCTGTGGGTCAAATAATTATTGATAAAGTTTGCACACCACTTTCCTAGTTATGTTATTCACATTTCAATTTATATCGCTCAATATCAGGAGTGTATTTGAACAACTTTATCTCTTTGTATTTTGCATTGGTGGATGCAGAAAATCATTTTGTTTCTCTATTTTGTATTGCATAAACGCATTTCATTAATATTGTCTCTGCTAATTCCTCATTGTAGATGTATTCTTGAATCTAGTCTGCATATGAGTTATAAAGAGTAACATTCCAATTCTGGTAAATGGGGAACATCACTGTTCCTCCACCCAGTTTAATCAGCTATATCCCCCAGTCCTCTCTGTCTTCTGTCTTTTCCCCAATATCATAATCACAATGTAATTGAAGTCCATTAAATGACACTTCATGACAGTTCCTTAACATTGATAACATCAACAGCAGGACCCACACCTGCCCTCTCTGATCCTGGAATAGCAGTCTGAACTGTGTTTGTCATGTGCAGTTCTGTGTTAATGTATCCATGCCGTTTGTTTGTTGTAACTGACTTTTTTATGGCACATTTTGCTATCAAATCATGGATAATAAATGTTTTCTCAAAGTTTTACTGATTTTGCAATGACTGATCAGTAGTTACGGGATTTATTTCTGTTTTTATGAACAGAGAAGCATGGCTATGTTCCGTTAAACTTCTGGCATTACTTCCATATCCAAGGCTGACTGAATGATTACACACAATCAATCTGCCATCTTCAACATTCCTTCCTTCAGTCACACTCGCATATCACACCCAGAATGCATAAAAGTTCAACGTTATTTTGAATTTTAATAAAGTATCATTGAATTCAAAGGGAGCTATTTGTTCAGCGATTGTAATTATGTCAGTCTCCATGAATCCCCAGTGTGTGTCCCCAGAGAGTTTTTCTTTTCTATCAATAAGGGAATGCTTTCTGTGTTTTATCCCATAGTGTGAGCGGAGGCATGTCCAACATCAGTAAGAGGGATTAGCAGCTTCAGAGAGAAGGGCAGAAGAGATGGAAATCTAGGAACATTAGACTGGAATGTTCCAACAATGGATCAGAATCTGGGAACTTTAAACTGGAATGTTCCAACAATGGATCAGAATCTGGGAACTTTAAACTGGAATGTTCCAACAATGGATAGGAGTTTATCCTCTGGTCTTTCCTGGCTTTCCCAGCCTTGGATGTTATTAGCATCACGGATTGAAGATGTACTGATGGTTATTCAAGCTGGTTGCTATCCTGTCCTTGCTATAGCTGGTGTGCCTGATAAGTCACTCTGTCTGTTTAGTGAAATTGTCTGAACTGAATCGATGCTTATGATATGCAGATTTTGGAAAGGTGCAAGCCAACGTTTTCAGCTCCAATCATAGATTTCATTCCTTAGAAATTATAACTAGCAAACTATTATTTACAAATTACTCACCAATACGCGAGGATAAAACACACTGTTCTCAACTTCTTTGATTCATTTTCTCCTTCAGAGTGTACATCTCCATATCCTCCCCACATCCCAATCCTGTCCAGTCCCACCATTAAGACGTCCCAGTCTCCTCCTCAGCCTCAGTTCAATTCCTGAATAAACCATCGTTTGTTCCTTTTTTAATTCCAGATACATCTGTTTCAACTCCCTTCTAACCAAGTGTCCATTGCAAAATAATTGCACTTGAGATATTTAACTTGTTCCCTGCACAAAATCTGAAAGATGGGCAGACAGTGTATGGTGGGTCACGTCATTGGCTTGTATTCTAGAACCACAGAATAATAACCTGTTGATATCGGCTTGCCTTATGCCCATGAGAGAAGGTAGTGGGTCATCCTTCTCTGGTCAAGCCTCTGTTTAGCTGCAAACCCACGGCAATTTGTTTTACTATTTATTGTCCTGTGGAACAGCTGAAACAGCCATTCAGTTTAAGATCGGCATAACATGCTGGCCTGACCAGGGCTGCACACATCCTGTGAGGGCAGAACAAAAGGAAAAGTAGCTCCCTTCCTCTCCCTGCATCCCATATTCCAACGGCTCATTCCAGGGAGGTAGCCATTCACTGTTTTAGATGTATTTTTTGTGACTGAGTCTCTCCCAAGAGTAATGTCCATCTCCATGGGCACCTCTGGTGCTGGCTTTATTGATGTTGACCTACAGATATAAGGATGTTTTTAAATTCTATATCAGTGGCAGTGCATCATAAATGAATAGTTTCCTGTGTCACATGAAAGAAATGGAGCCAGCCAAGTGAGGGAAAGGAATTATTGTGATCAAACCTGCGAGTGTTGTTAAGGCAGTATTTGGGGTATTGTGGACAGATTTTCTTTCCTTTATATGGAGTGATCTCCTTACCACAGAGACAGTGAAGAGGAGTTCCACCAGATTAATCCCTGGGATGATGGCACCATGAGGAGTGAGTGAAGATTGATCTGTAGTGCTGTGAGAGAATAAGAGGTGATTGCATTGAACCCCGAGAGGGATGGACCATCACTCCTTAAATTCTAAACAGACAATGAGAAGGTGATAAATTCCATGACTGCTATTTCACTCAGAATGCATGATTCAGGATAGTTTAAGTGCCTGGGCGGACGTTACGCCCACCCACCCCAACCGCTACTCCCCATGAGAGAGACGGAGAGGTCCAGGTATTGAATAAACTCTCCCCACATTAATACAGTGCAGTTGGTGTGTGATCCTGCACTGAATGTCATATTATCCACTTCCCTGACAGCAGCCACAATGCCTTCATTCTAAAACAGTTAACTATTCCTTCCAGCTTCTGACTTTCATGAAGATCATGAATCTGTACTTCCTTAAGGTTTACACCAGAAGACTATAAGACATTGGAGCATAAATTAGGACAGTTAGCCCATCGGGTCTGCTCGGTCATTCAATCATCTCCGAACTTCTCCCCATCACCCTTCATCCCCTGGATAATCAAAAACTTTCTCTCTCCATCTCAAATATACTCAATGACCTGCCCCCACAGCCTTCTGTGGCAATAAATTTCAAAGATTCACCATTCGATGGTTAAATAACTTTCTCCTTATCACTGTTCTAAAAGGTGTTCCCTTTCATCTAAGGCTGTGCCATCGGATCCTTGTCCAATGGAAACATCTTACCAACATCCACTCTCTCCAGGTCATTCAGTATTCTGTCTATTTCAATTACATTCCCTCTCATCCTTTCAAACTTTATCAAGTATAGACCCAAAGTACTCAAACATTCCTCATGCAATAAGCTTATCATTCCTATGACCAATCTCATGAAAATCTTCTGAACACACTCCAGGACCAGTACATCCTTCCTGAGATATGGAGCACAAAAATGAGCACAATACTCCAAATGTGGTCTGACCAGAGCCGTATACAGTCAGTTCTTATATTCAATTCTTCTCGTAGTAAATGTTTCCAATCATAATTGCAATTGCCCTCCTAACTACTGCCTTAACCTGCAAGCTGACCTTGAGAGAACCCTGAACTAGAACTCCCAAGTCCCTTTGCACTTCAGATTTCTAAATTTTCTCGCCATTTAGAAAATACACCATGCCTCTATTCTTCGTGCCAAAGTGCATGACCTCACACTTTCCAACGTTGGAATGCATCTGACGTTCTATTTACCCATCCAAATCCTTATTCAGCCTCTCTGCTTCCTCAGTACGATCTGTCCATCTGCCTATCTTTGTATCATCTGCAAACCTAGCCAGAGTGTCCTCAATTCCCTCATCTAGATTGTTAATGTAACAAGTAAAAAGTTATGATTTCAACACTGAGCATTCTGCATCACCACTTGTCACCGTACTCTTTTATCCTCACTCTCTGCTTTCGGCCAGACAGACAAGCTTCTATCCATGCCACCACCTTGCCTCTAACACCACGGACCCTTGTCATATTCAGTAATCTCCTGTGTGATACCTTGTCAAAGGCCTTTTTGAATTCCAGATGGATAACATCCATTGGTTGTGCTTGGTGGAGCCTGCTCATTAACTCTTCAAGGAATTCCAATAGATTTGTCAGACATTACCTTCCGTTGATAAAATCATGCCGACTTTGCCCTATTTTACCAAACACTTTCAAGTATTCAGAAATATCATCATTCACAATTGGTTCCAGGATCTTATCCAAGACAGAGGTTAAACTATTCATGGTGGGGTTTTTTTTCTCTTTTTCCTTATTCCTTTGTTAAAAAGGGGTGTCACACTAGTGTGTTTCCAGTGCTCTGGGATCTTTCCTTACTCTAGTGATTCCTGAAGGATCACCACGATTGCGTCCACTCCCTCTTCAGCTATCTCCCTTGTAATACTGGGATGTAGTCCATCTGGTCAAGGTTATTTAACCACCTTCGGGCCATTACATTTTTTTCGAGCATGTTCTCCACGGTGGGGGCCATCATACTCAGCTCTGGCCCCTCAATCTCTTGAATGTTTAAGGTATTACTCGTGCCTTCCACCATGAAAGCTGATGCAAAATAATTATTCAGTTCCTTGGACATTTTCGCGTTCCCCACTGCTAACTCTCCAACGTCATTTTCCACCAGTCCAATGTTCACTTTTGCCTCTCTTTTTTACTTTATTTATAGAAAGAAACTGTTACAGTCTTCCTTTATATTACTGGTTAGCTTACCCCCATATTTAATAATCTCCCTCCTTATTTTATATTGTTTGCCCTCTGTTTTGTCTTTGTAAGCTTTCCAATCCTCAGGTTTCCCACTGCACTTTGCCACATTATATCATTTCGCTTTTGCTTTTATGCTATATCTGACTTCCCTCGTCAGCTATGGTTGTCCCATCCTCCCTATATAAGCCTCATTTTCCTCAGGATAAATCTCTGTTGTATCCTGAATTCCTCCAAAAATCTCCTGCCATTGCTTCCCTGCTGGGCCCGTCTCCCAGTCAATTCTACCCAGCTCCTCCCTCATGTCTGTGGAATTGCCTTTATTCAGCTGTAATACCGTTACTTTTGATTCTAACTTCTCCATCTGAAATTGCAGAGAAAATTCAATCATATTATGACGACTGTCACCTTAAGCTCCCCTCATCCAGTCTGCCTGCACAAACTGCTCCAAAAAGCCATCTCGTAGACATTCCACAAATTCCTTTTCTTGCCAACCACTATCAATCTGAATTCCCAGTCCAGCTGTATAATAAAATCCCACATGATCACTGTAACTTTGCCTTTTCTACAGATCTTTCTAGCTCCTGGTGTATCTTACACCCCAGCTCCCTGTATATAACTCCAACTGCATTTTGTTTTCACCTTTTTGATTCCTCAATTCCACCGACACAAATTCTACACCATCTGACCTTATTTCATTTCTTATTATTGATTATTGATTCAATTCCATTCTTAATACTGAGACAAGTCTATCTCTCTGATCACCTGCCTCTCTTTTCGACAGGATGAATATCCTTGAATATTCAGCTCCCAATCCTGATCCTCTTCCAGCGATGTCACTGTAATGCCCACTCTGTCGTACCTGCCAATTTATGGGTGAGTCACAAGCTCATTTGCCATATTCGTTATACTGCATGTATTCCGATATAATAGTTCAGTTCTGTATTACCCGTCGCCCTTCTCATTGTCATTTGCTTGTCCAGCTGTTGGTACCTACACAGACCCTGACCACTGGATCATTCCCCTCCTGCTGCAAGTTCTGCGATCCAGATATCCCAAACCCGAGTCCCAGTTAGGCAACACAACCTTCAGGACTCTCAATCCCGATCACGGAGAACACTATCTATGCTTTTAACTATACTATCCCCAATTATCCATCACTGGGCAGCATATGACACAGTAATGCTGCCTCACAGTGCGAGGGACTTGTGTTCATTTCCAATCTCTGGATCCTGCCTGTATGGACTTTCTACATTCTTCCCGTGTCTACACTGGGAGCATTAACTCTTTTCTCTCTCCACAGTACGTCTCTGTGTTTGCTTCAGATTTCGACCATCTACAGCATTTTTGCTTTTGTTCGATGGAGAAATGCAGCAAATGTGGCAGGTTTTTGTAAAAGCAACCGTGGGCCGCGGGTTCCTCTGGGTGTTTAGGAATATTGCCCGACCACTTGCCTGAGTGCAGTGCCCCTGGATGCTCATTCCATCTTGCTCAGTTCATTCAGTTCATCATCACTACATGCAGCCTTTCCTTGTGCCACCCCTGGGACTCCCCACACCCCATTGCCTGGCACTGGATACTCCCTCCGCAGGACTGTGCACACGACGACACTGGCAACTTTCTGACCCGCTGGGGATTCTGGGCAAAGACCCTGCCATTGAAAGGAAGAGAATAACTACAATCCAATTTAATAACAAAGCTGAGTAAACAAGCTGAATTATATCCATCTGCTCTGACATTTTCTAATCTTCTGTTTATCTTCGTCCACCTGCAAATAGATGGTCCATACGTATGCCTCGTCAAACAGGTTTGGTGGCGGGGGTAGATATCAGATCCAGTGGTCATTGGACTGATTCAGTGGTCTCACTTTCCTGACGACACACTTAAGTTTTTATTATCAAGTCTATCCAGTTTAAAGAAAGGGCCTTGCTGGAGTTGTGCTGAAAGGATATTTGAATTCTGGAGACATTAGAATATGTCACATGCGAGTGAGGTTAGGAATCGTAAGGTAGCACAGTTAAATACACGATCAAAGTGCTGGTCGGGGAGGCAGCACTTCCGATATGTGGATCATTGGGATACCCGAGTCGCTAGGATATACACAAAAAGGACGGTATGAGCCTGAACTGGCAGCAATGTCGATATGTGGATTATTGGGATTCATGGGTCAGTAGGATACACACAAGAAGGACGGGATACACATGAACTGATATCAATCTCCGATATGTGGATAATTGGGATTCCCGGATTGGTAGGATATACACAAGATGGACGGAATGGACTTGAACTGGCAGCATTCTCCTGTCAGACAGGTTTGGTATTGTCCTTTACGAGGGTTTAAACTAGTATGTGGCGGCGGTGGGGGAGGGGTGTGTGGAACCACACGAGTAGGTCCACAGGTACAGTGACTGAGGAGGAGTTGGGGTCTAATCCCAGTTCAACTAAGACCAACACAAAAACAGAGGGTACTGAACACAGTGGCCTGGCAGTCTGAAGTGTGCTGATATTAATATGAGGAATCTATTTGTTTGAACAGATATTTCGATGTCGCTGCATGTCAGAAAATAAGAAGGGATAATGGTTCATTGTCCACTGTGCCCTTCACTGGACTAGCTTGTCTCTCCAGGCACCAAAACTTGTTACTGTGGGTCAGAGAACTTCAGAATTAATACAACACAGAAGCAGGCCATTCGGCCCACCATGCGTCCATGAGATCTCCAAATTGACAACTTGAAAATAGAGGGAATGATCGGAGCTTGACTGAGAGGGAGAGAAATAAACAGAGAGAAAGACAGTGAAGTGAGATAAACAGAGTGAAAAAAGGAGCGACAGAGTGAGTGAGAGCAAGGGGTGTCAGATGAATGTGAAGTTAGATCAGGAGACAGCATGAGGAGAAATACACAGAAACTTTTCTTGGAAACTCTCACAGACTGTAAGCCTGAAGTGATGGACATCACGGAGATGTGGCTGCAAGGAGATCTGAATATTTAAGGATATTCAGCGGGTTGTGAGTTCATGGAATGCCCTGCCAGAATCAGTGGTGGACTCTCCCTATTTATGCTCATTCAAGCAGGCATTGGATAAGCATATGGAGGTTATTGGGCTAGCGTAGGTTAGGTAGGCTTCAGTCGGCACAACATTGAGGGCCGAAGGGCCTGTACTGCGCTGTATTTTTCTATGTTCTATGTTCTATATTTATCCTATCGAAAACATAGGCAGGTGGGCAGAGGGTGTGAATTTGCATTATTAGTAAGACATGAAATTAAATGAATAGTAAGAAAGGAAGTAAGGTCAGATGGTGTAGAATCTGCGTGGGTAGAATTGAAGAACCACAAAGGTAAGGCAACCACAGTTGAAGTCTTGTATAGGGCTCCAAAGCGTAGTCAGGAGCTGGGGCTCAAGATAAACCAGGAGATAGAAAAGATGTGTAGGAAAGGCAAAGTACAGTAATCATGGGTGATTTCAGTATGTAGGGGAACTGGGAACATTGGATTGCTAGTGGTTCACAAGAAAAGGAATTTTAGGAATGTTTATGAGATGGCTTTTTGGAGCAACTTCTGGTGGAGCAAACTCGGGCACAGATGATACTGGATTTAATGACGCAGGATTCGTAAGTGAGATTAGGGTGAAGGTAAATTTAGGAAGCAATGATCAGAACATGGTTGAATTTATTCTGCAATTTGAGAGAGAGAAGATAGAATCAGAAGTAACAGTATTTCAGCTGAATAAAGGCAACTACAGAGGCATAAGGCAGAAGCTGGGTAGAATTGTCTGGGAGAGGGGTCAAGCATGAATGACAGGGGAACAGCAATGGCAGCAGATTCCAAGATTAATTCAGGAGACACAGCAGAGATTCTTGCCGAGGAATAAAATCATGGTATAGGGAGGATGCGACAGCCAGGATGACGAGGGAATCCCGGGATTTCATACAAGCAAAAGAGCAAGCGTATAATGTGGAGAGGGGCAGTGGGAAACGAGAGAATTGGGAAACTGACAAAGACTAACAGAGGCAAAAAAAAGACAGAGAAAATTAGATATGGAGGTAAGCTAACCAGTAATAGAAAGGAGACTGTAAGAGGTTCTTTTGATATATAAAGTGCAAAAGACAGGCAAACGTGAATATGTACCACTGAGAAATGATGCTGGAGAGAGAGTGGTGGAAAACAAAGAAATGAATGAGCAACTTTGCATCAATGTTCATGGTGGAAGACAAGAGTAATTTCCCCAAAATTGAAGAGAGTGAGAGGGCAGAGCTGAGTCTGGTGGTCATCAGCAAGAAGAACATGCTAGAAAACGGAATGGCCTGAATTTGGAGAAATCACCTGAACCATATGGATTACACCCCAGCATTGTAAGGGAGATGGCTGAAGAGGGAGTGAAAGGGAAAGTGGTAATCTTTCAGGAATGACTAAAATCAGGAAAGGCTGGAAAATTGCTAACATGACACACCATTTAGGCAGAAGATGGAAAATTACAGACTGATTAGCCGAAGCTTGGTTGTCGGTAACATCCTGGAATCTATCATGAAGTGTGGGATTTCTGAATATTTGGAAGTATTTAGTAAAACAGTGCAAAGTCAGCATTGTTTCATCAATGGGAGGTCATGCCTGACAAACCTGCTGGAATACTTTGAGGGAGTAACAAGCAGATTTGACCAAGGAGAACCAGTAGATTTTATCCACCAGCTTTTCTAAATTCCTTTGATAAGATACCAGGCAGGAGGCTATTAAGGAAGATTAGGGCCCCTGGTGTTACAGGCAAGGTGCTATCTTGGATAGTTGCATGGCTGTCTGACAGAAAGCAGAGAGTGGGGATAAAAGTGTCCTCCTCAGGATGGCATTCTGTGGCAAGTGGTATTCCTCAAGACTCAGTGTTGGGACCACAAAATTCGCTTTGCATATTGATGGTCTACATGAAGGAACTGAGGGCATTCTGGCTAAGTTTTCAAACAGTGCAAAGATGGAATAGGGGGGATAGGTAGCACCAAAGAGGTGGTTCGGCTGCAGGAGGGTGCAGTAGCACCCTCTAGCACCCCTCTGATGCTCGCCTTCCAGTCCACCAACCTCAGGATACAACGCATTGTCCTCCGCCATTTCTGCCACCAACAGTCAGACTCCACCACCAGAGACATACTTCCCTCCCCACCCCTATCAGCATTATGCAGAGACCATTTCCTCATTAGATTCATGCATTCCCCCCTCCCATACCCCAACAAGCCAACTTACATTCCCGGCACCTTCACTTGCCATTGCAAGAGAAATGAAACCTATGCCAACAACTTCCTCCTCACCTCTATCCAAGGCCCCAAAGAATGCTTCCACATCAGACAGAGAATATCCTGTTCATCCAAACACCTCATCTACTCTGTCCATTGCTCCTGATCTCCTCTACACTGGGGAGACAGGACGTCAACTTGCAGAACGGTTCGGGGAAAATTCTCTGTCACACTACCAACAACCTCACTTTCCTGTGGCTGAATTCTTCGTCTCTCCCAACCACTCCTCCAAGGACATGCAAGTTCTTGGCCTCCTCCACTGCCACATTCTAGCCACCAGACGTCTGGAGGAAGAGCACATCGTCTTCCACCTTGGGACACTTCAACCACACGGTATCCAGTGCAATGTCACCTTTTTCATCTCCCCTCCCTCCACCTTTTCCCAGATCTAACCCTCCAACTGAGCACTGCCTGTTGTCTATCTTCCTTCCCATTTATCCACTCCACCTTCCACTCTCACCACTCACCTTCATTTAGCTATCTCCTTCCAAGCTACCTTCCTACCAGCCCCTCCCATTCATCTCTCAACCCCCTTCTGCCCACCCACTTTTTCCTGATAAAGGCTTTATGACTGAAACGTCAAATATCCTGTTCCTCAAAGTTCGTCTGACTGGGAGTGCTTTTCTAGCACCACACTTTTGGACTGTGACCTCCAGCATCTCCGTCGCTCAGCCACCCCCACATATCCCAAGCTAAATGAGTAAATTTTAAACATTCTTTTGAATTTTAATAAAATCAATATTGAGCTCAAAGGGCTTAAAAGGAGCTATTTGTAGAATGACTGTGATTAATGTCCATCTCCGTGAATCCTAATTATCACAGTATAGAGTTTTCATCGTTGAAAGATAAATGGGCTCTATTCAATGTGTTAACCCATAGTGTGATTAGGAACATCACTGACAGCTCTAACAGGGATCAGCAGCTCGAGAGAGAGGGGGAGGAAAGATCAGAATCTGCGAACATTAGACAGGAACATTACAATAATTCTTCATAATCTGAGGACCAATGATTGGAATGTTCCAACAATGGATCAGAATCTGAGAACATTACACTGGAATGTTCCAAATATGGATCAGAATCTGAGAACATTACACTGGAATGTTCCAACAATGGACACGAGTTTATCCTTGGGTCTATACTGGCTTTCTCAGCCTTGGATATCATTAGCATATCGGATCCAGGCTATCCTTTGGATGATTCAAGGTGGTTACTATCCCATCCTCGCGACAGTTGGTGTTCCTGGTAAGTCATTATATTTGTCTACTAAACCGGGTTGAACTGAATTCCTGCTCATGATATGTACATTTTGGAACTTGCAAGTCAATATCTTCAGTTCTAAACAAAAATTTGTGCCTTTGTTCAATCTGGATGCAACAGTTTACGTTCCTTGTAACCACATGTCTGTCACTAAATAATTGCTATTGAGAATGTTTAACTTGTTCTCTGCTCATAGTTTATGATGGTCAAGACATTGACTCATAATCTAGAGCCACAGAATAATGGTCTGTTGATATCTCATGAAGGAAATTTGGGAGTTTAAAAGCAACAATTATCATTTGTTATAAAAACCAATCTGCTTGCCTCAAGTCCTTTAGGGAAGTCAATGTGTCATGGTTCCCTCGTCAGGTTTCCGTGTGACTTCTGTGATGAACACGTGGGTATACTGTACCTTTGAGAGAATTAAAAACCAACAATAACTACCTGACAGCAGCAAGAGCTCTGAAAAATAGATATAATGTAACATTTGGTCGAACAACCCTCATTGTCTCGAAACAAATTCAGCAAAACATTTTAAATTATACCCCAAAATACCCACCTCCAACCAAGTTTCAATTTATTATATTGACAATCTTAACAGCCAATGATACAATCCAATAGTTTGGCAGTACAATACCATGGAAAATTGAACAGTTGAGAGGAGAACTACCAAACTACCAGCATGCAAAAACTGCCTGAAAAAAGGTCTCCTATAGAAACCTTTATTGATTAGTAGCTGGTGAAGCAGAGTCCCCAAGAAGAAAAGAAGACAGGAATATGGAGAAGAACCGAAAGCTTCCTGGTTTTGAGATAAGAATTTTTTTTTCGTAAATCTTAATTCGGAGTCTTATCAGGCTAGTGTTGCGGAGGGGGGAGGTAAAAGACAGGTTGGAGGAAGAAGTTGTAAATAGTCGTTCGTTTATTATTTTGTTATACTTTAAGAAATAAAGTTGTTAATTTTTACTTTAAATAGATTTGGACTCTAGAATTATCACAGATTATTGCATGGGATAAATCTTTTCTCTGTAACTGGTTTTAATTAAGCAGGAAGATTTATCTTGTGTTGTAACACTACAAAAACATCGCTATGCGATTCAGTCTTTACAGTCCTGTGGAACAGCTGAATCAGCCACTCAGTTCAAGATCTGCACAACATGCTGCCCTGACCAGGGCTTCATACATCCTGTGAGAGAAGAACAAAGGTAAAGATAGCTCCCTTTCTCTGCCTGGTTTCTGTATTGCTACATCTCATTTCCATTCAGGTACGTGATCATCCCCTATTTTAGGTGTATTCAATCTCATTGAAATTCTCCCCGAGAGTGATGCACATCTCCATAGGTATCTCTGGTGCTGGCTTTATTGATGCTGACGTACAGACATAAGGGACTTATAAATTCCATGTCAGTCGCAGTGCAGAGAGAAGGAATGGCTTTTTGTGTCACAGGAAAGAAATGACAATGTCTAAGTGAGAGAAAAGATGTTTTTTGACAATCCCTGAGAGTGCTGTTGAGGCAGTATTTGTGGTAGTGTGGATAGACTTTCTCCCAACTTTCACTAGACTAATTACTGGGATGATGGCACCATGAGTAGTGAGTGAAGCTCAGTGAGAGAATAAGAGGTGATTGCATTGAACCTTAAGGGGGATGGACAATCACTCATGATGTTCTAAACAGTCACTGATACGGAGATAAATTCCATGGCTTTTTTTACACTCGCGTTATATGATCTCGATAGTTTAAGAGCATATGCGAACGTTCCACCCAACCACACGCACTCCCTATTTTGATTGACAGAGAGAGAGAGAAAGAGAGAGGTTCAGGCTTTTGAATAAACGTTCCAAACATTAGTACAGTTCAATTGGTGTGTGATCCTGCAATGAACGTCGTGTTATCCATAATCCCGACATCAGCCACAAGACCTTCATAATAAAATCGTTAACTCTTCCCAGCAACATCTGACCTCCATGGAGAACATGGGTGTGTCTTCTCGGAGATGGAAGATGCCTCCTTGAGACTTGACACAAATCATTTGGCTTCCCTCCTCACTGCCAGCAAATCGTGTTAAAGTAGCACACGTTCTACAAATAGTGGAACTAAGTTTAACACCATAGATCCCTCTATCAGTGCAGTCTCGGTTTCATTGGCTTGTCATGTTGGACTATCAATGACATCCTCCTGTTCCTGTATAAGTGTCTCGTGGGGCTGAATAGCTTCCTCCTGGTCTCATGGAACAGGTTAAAGGGTCTGATTGGGCTCTGCCTGTTCCTCTTTAACAGCTCAATGAACTGACAGACCCCTTCTCTTTCTGTGGAACAGGCAGGAGGATTGAATGGGCTGTCCCTCTTCTTGTTCAGTCGTTTGCTGAATAGCTTCCACATATCCATGTATAACCAGCTTGAGATGGTGAGTGAGCTCAGCCTTTAACTGTAGAAATGTGCAGTTTCTGGCCGTGCTGTTACATGAATGTTACCGACACTTTAACAGCACAAACCGGAATGCTGTCTGGGTCTTGCTGCACATGGACACAGAATGGTTCAGGAGCTGATGAGGGACAAAATGTTCTGAATATTGTCTGATCTTCAGTCATCATCCCCACTTCAGATCTTATGATGGGGAAAGACATTGATGGAGCAGCTGAAGATGTTTATGCTGAGGACGTTATCCTAAGGATCTCCTGCAGAGATGTCCCGGAACTGAGAGGACTGTTGGCCACTGACCACAAGCATCTTTCGTTGTGCTCTGAAAGACCCAGACAATTGGGAGGTTACACCTGATTCCCATTCAGCTCAAGTAAGTAGGTGGTCCCGATGCCATCCTCAGTCAAATACTGCCTTGATATCGAAGCCATTCACTCTTTTCTGAGCCCCTGTGTTCACCTCTTGTTCATATCAATAGGTGTGTAGGAATTGTTTTCCTCTCACAGAGGGTAATCACTGTCAGAAATTATCTGGGCTACAGAGTTATTGGAGCTACATCACTGAAAGTATGTAAGGAGAATGTCGATGGATTTTTGACGTCAGAGAGCTAAGTGGTGTGACGAATTCGGCATTAAAGAGGAGTTAATGTCAACAGTAGATCACCCATGATTGTATACAATGGCTTGATCATCCGAATTACCGATTCTGTTCCTTATGTCCTCATATTCCGTAATTACAAAGTTAATGGTTGTAATTTTCCTGAATGTTCTGATATTGAATGTTACAATTGGAGAGAGTAAAGTATTTTGTGAGTCATCTCTGGGTGAGGTATGGGGGAGGTATTCACAGGGAATCTGGGCCTATAACATGACCAACAAATAAAGCACAAGTTGCAGAGAGGAGACACTGTGTAAAGAGACCAGAGGCGTCTTTTGAACTGAACCTCTATTTCCCAATAACATTTTCCAACCCACACCAAACCGTACGTGATAATCTGGAGGGAATGAAGGATATCCTGTGTTACTGTGGATCAAGTATTTGGAGGAAGTGCCCTCGATCTGCTCCTTGCAGGAATGGTGAGGGGTTGAATGGAGCATAGGAGCATAGGGCTGAGCAGCAGGAGTGGGCCATTAGACACTTTGTCATTGTTCCACCACGCACAAAGTTTATGGGTGATGTGATTGTGGTATCAGCAGCACTTTTCTGTCTGTATACCATTTTCTTAAATTGACTTGTCAGTCAAATGACACCAAATACAACTTTGAATGAATGTAAACATCCAGGCACCACAAACATCTGGGGAAGGGAATTACACTTGAATAGCCCTTTGAGAATTTCTCATTTGTGTTCCAGCCAAAGTTGGAGGGCCACTGTTTCCTTTTTCAGTCCCACTCCTCCACTGGTTACACTAATCTTAAATGCAACCACTTTAGTGATGTGGCTAATGATATAGGTCTCAGAGTAGTTCATTTTTGAGAGAAATGTGAGACACAGAAAGTTGAACTCAGAACAAATGTTAAGATGATAGAGTGCCCCTAATATCATTCTGCCTTTGAAGTTATCCTGCACACACAATGTACTGGTAGTGGGATTTCTTTCTAGAACAGTTGGATTTGGATGAACTCCCCTTTGTTTCAGTCAGTGAAGAGATTCTACTGAATCCTCACCGGGAATCCTTCACAAGTGGTAAAGATAACTCAGGGATTTTCTGGTCTCACACTTTGCTATCGGGCAGAACAAAGTAAGAGACAGGGATCAATTGGCTGCTGCTTCTCAGACAGGGAACATTTTTCTCCCTCTCTGTGTTGGAACATACAATAATGTCAACTAAACTGGACCATGTGTGCACTACTGGAACATTCTTTGGAAAATGTGATTATAGATTATATGCAAGTGCGTCATTCCTTTCAATTGCAAAAAAATGTCCCCACTTTTTAATTTAAAGATATGTGTGCGTGTAAGTTGTAAATATTGGTAGGTATCGTCATAGTATGTGTGTTAATATCAGTACATATTTTTCTTCAAATTTATTCAAGAGATATTCATGCATCCAGCTGATACACTTTTCAGAAAATCGTGGATGGTTGAATACTATTTCTGACTAAGATCGAAGCTGATAATCCCCCACAACAAAAGGCCGGCATTCCAGGAATGAGTAAAGGGAAACCGCTTTGAAATGAATTATATCCTTTCATTTTATTTCAGGGGATCAAAACTGCACACAGTCCATCAGGTGTGGTCTCTGCAATACCCTGTACAGATGCAATTAAACATTCCTGCGATTGAAGCTGATACCTTTTGCCAAAAACAGCAACATTCCATTTACCTCCCGAATCACTTGCTGCATCTGCAGACTGACTTCATATGATTCATGTACCAAGAACATGGAAACCGCTTGTATCACAGATTCTGCAATCTCTCTCCATTTAAATTGATTACCATCCTTCATGGCAACATAGACAACTTACCTTATGTTATTTCTGCTGAAGGTTTGCTCACTAACCTTCCCTGTCTATATCACATTGCAGACTCACTAACTCCATTTGACGAAACATTGAATGGCCATCTTGGTGTACAAGCTAACTAAGCTCCAAGCCATTCCCTTCCCTTCCTCCAGATCTTTGATACAGATTATTGGTCATTAGTGATCTCTGAGGTATTCCATCAGTTACAGTTTTGCAGATGAAAATAAAAATTTACGTCTATTCTCTATTTCCTGTTTGCGACAGATTCCCTGTTCCTGTGTAGCCATTCAGGAAGTTTGAAAGGCCTCCTCCTGGGCTGTGTAATGCACTAAACGAGCTGAATTATTTCATCCTATATTCCTGTGCAATTCCTTAGAGGGGCAGAATGGTCTCCTCTTGTCTCATTGTAACGATCCTGTCTGACTGAATGGGGTGATCAGACAGCATCGAGGACTGGAATGAGGGAACAACACATGGGGTAGGGGCAGCAGTGTATCACTGTAACAGCCTCGGGGGGTGGATTGAGGGAACAACACATGGGGTAGGGACAGAAGTTGTCCATTTGGCTGCACCATTCAGAATGCTCATTGCTGATTCGATTGTGTCTGACCATCCATTTCCTGTCTGTTCCCTATAAACACTGACCCTTCTGTCCAGCAAAGATCAGTCGAGCTGAGCCTTGAAAATTCTTCAATAACCGATGCTTCACTGCTCCCTGAGGATGAGGACACCACAGGTAGCACAACACTAAAGTGAAAGGGACATCCTTATTTCATTGTGGGACTGTAACTTTAAAACTGTCTTAATTGAACAACAAATCACCACCTCTTTTTAGACAAAAGGACAGAATAATTAGGAGTAAAGATTAACCATTCTGGACACCAAACCTGTCCCCCATTCCCACTGACCCTTTCCAATCAAATATGTATCACATCCAGCCTCTGTTGATGGATCAGGAAGAGAATGCCTGATAGCATAACACTGCAAGTGCATTAAGGAAATAAGCAGATTGAGGCCATTCAGCCTATCGAGTCTAAACTTCCGTTGAATAATTTCTTATATATACCTCGACCTCATTCTTCTGCCTTCTCCCGAGAATCCTTGATCCCCTTACAAATGAAAAACATATCGATTTGTGTCTTAATGTGCTTCTGTGTGTCTCTATGTGTGTGCGTGCGTGTGTGCCTGTATGTGTGTGTATACGTGTGTGTGTGTGTCCATTGCTTATTCTCTGTGTGTTTGCGTCAGTCTATCTATGTTTCAGTGTGTGCTTCTATCTGTGTTTATGTCTATTTGTATGTAACTGTATATGTCTCTGTGTGTTTCTACGTGTGTCTATGCCTATCTCCTTGGAAGTATTGTGTGTGTTCGTATATTGGGATGTTTAGCAAAACCTCTGTGTATTTCTGTGTCTGCGTCTCTGTGCAGTGAGGAATCTGTGTTTTTTTTTGGAAGTGAATGGACTGTTGTTGGAGCTGCCAGTGGGTTTAAAGTGAGAATTGCCCTTCACTGAACATTGCTCCTTACTCAGTCGGTGGGACGTGGGTGCTTCAGAATCTCCACACGACACGTCCCTGTCCTCTTCGGCTCGTACCAGGGTCCTCCCCACATGGCAAGGGGAGGGGGCGAGGGAATGGATATTGGTTACTCCACCACCCGGCTTGACCCTTTCTGTCCTAATCCAGGCTGTTTCTCCTGGAATGGGAGAAAGGGATGGAGGGAGAGTGGGAGTGGGTGACCCTGCTGTCTATGCTGCTGTAGGTGGGGGGAAGTTGTGAGGTGTCTGGAATGAGTAAGTCGACAGTTTTGAATGCATATAGTATTATTAGTGTGGGGGTATTGCTAGGTGACAGAGAAATTGGGGAAGAAAGTTACTGAATTCAATAGTGAGAGTGGTAGTGCCTGAACCTTATTTGGAGATAGAGCGTGAAACTTGCTCAGGGGTAGGAGCTATAACAGATATACAGTGAGTGTGAGGGAGCAGAGAGTATATGGTAACTCTTATCCTAACAGAGCGAGGAGGATATTGTTGCTTGTCCTGTATTGTGGGACATTTCTTCAGACCATCTCAGTGTCGAGGTGAGCCTCCTCGAATGTCTTGTCCAGGTCTATCACTAATAACGACACAGACCTGTCCCTCAGCTTCCACAGAATCAGTTTAGGTAGAGCTTACAGATAGCAAGGAGAAGAAAATATTGGTGTGTTATACATCAAAACTAAAATGCTAGCAGAAAATCTGAGCATCATATGCTGGAAATTAGATTGGCAAGTATTGTGGATACCGTAGTCTTATTGTTTGGTCTCAGTGTTGTGAAACTTGAAAGGGTTCAGAAAAGATTTACAAGGATGTTGCCAGAGTTGGAGGATCTGAGCTACAGGGAGAGGCTGAACAGGCTGGGGCTGTTTTCCCTGGAGCGTCGGAGGATGAGGGGTGACCTTATAGAGGTTTATAAAATCATGAGGGGCATAGATAGGGTAAATAGGCAAAGTCTTTTCCCTGGGGTCGGGGAGTCCAGAACTAGAAGGCATAGTTTTAGGGTGAGAGGGGAAAGATATAAAAGAGACCTAAGGGGCAACTTTTTCACGCAGTGTAAGTGTATGGAATGAGCTGCCAGAGAATGTGGTGGAGGCTGGTACAATTGGAACATTTAAGAGGAATTTGGATGGGTATGTGAATAGGAAGGGTTTGGAGAGATATGGGCCGGGTGCTGGCAGGTGGGACTATATTGGGTTTGGATATCTGGTAGGCATGGACGGGTTGGACCGACGGGTCTGTTTCCATGCTGTACATCTCTATGACTCTATGACTCTAAGTTGCATCTAAACTGCATTAACTAAGTGACTGCTCAAGCTGTCAAAAATAAGTTCTGTAAGTGGAGATGAGGTAGGTTGAAGATTATGTTGTGAAACAAACTAGAGAGCAGGTTATTTCGGATTTGATGCTGTGTGGTCAGAAGGACGAATTATTAACCTTGGTCTAAAGCAGCTTTTAATGAACAATGATATTACTAAGGTGCATTTTACACGGTGTCTACATACAATATAGAATGCTTGACAATTCTGGTCAAACACTAGAGGCTCGAGTGTCAAGATAGCTTCAGTGAATTTGGAAAGTACAATAGAACATTCAGTGGGAGACAAGCAAGTTAGAGTCATAGAGTCTGATAGCACGGTGACAGGCCCTCCATTCCGAACAAAATGTCCATCCACGCTAACCCCATTTCCTTGCCATTGTCCCGTATCCTTCTAATCCTTTCCTATCCATGTATTTGTCCAAATGTCTTTTAAATGTTGGTAATATATCCGCCTCAACCACTTCCCCTGTTATCTCATTCCATATGCATACCAGCCCCTGTGTTAAAAAGTTGTTCCTCAGGTTCTCTTTTATTCTTTCCCCTCTGACCTTACACTGATACCCTCTAGTCTGTGATCACCGAACCCTGGGGAAAAAGACTGGGTACATTCATTCTATCCATGCCTGTCATGATCTTATCAACTTCAATATTATCCTCCCTCAGTCTCATACACGCAAAAGTAAAAAGTCCTAGCTTGTCGAAACTCTCCCTATAACTCAGATCATTGAGACCTTGGCAACAGCCTTGTAAATTTCTTCTGCACTCTTTCCAGTTTAATAACATCCTTTCTATAGCAAAGTGAACAAAACTGAACATTATGGCCTCACCTGCATCCTGTATAATTGACCTAATTTCGATACTCAGTGAAATGCATTGATTTAGGCCAGTGTGCCGAAAGCTTTCTTCACTGGCCTGTCTACATCTGAATCAACTTTCAGAGAAACATGCACCTGAATTCCAAGGTCCCTCTGTTCCACTACACTCCTTACGACCCAACCATTCACCATGAAACTCCAAACTTGATTTGACTTTCTAAAATGCAAAACTTACACTGATCTATATTAAAAACCATTTGCCATTTCTCAGCCCATTTCCCCAGCTGATCAAAATACTGCTGTAATTTCTGAAATTTCTGAATCACTTCCCCACTCGCCATGATGCTACCTATTTTAACGTCGTCTTCAAACTTACAAATCATGCCTGTACATTCTCATCTAAATCATGGATAAATGCAAAATGTAGTTGTCCCAGCACCAACCCCTAAGGCATTCCACTAGTCATATGCCTCCAGTCTGACCAGCATTTTTTCAGTATTGCCCTCTGCTTCCGATCATCAAGACAATTTTGTACCTAATTTGCCAGCTCCCCCTCATTTCCATGCAACCTAAACTTCCAGAGCAGCATACAATGTGGAATCTTATTGAAGGTTTTACTGGAATCCATCTAGACTATGTATAGCACACGGACCTCCTCAAAGTTGCTGGTCACTTCATCTGAGAACTCCAACAAAATTGTGAGTCATGATCTCCCTTTCACAAACTCCCATGCTGACTTTGATGAAGGGCTTTCGCCCGAAACATCGATTTTCTGCTCCTCGGATGCTGCATGATCTGCTCTGCTTTTCCAGAACCATTCTAATCTTACTCCGAATCACACCCTGTCTTTCCAACTGCAGGTATACCCAATCTCTCTGAAGCTTCTCAGTTAACCTACCCACTAGATTTTAGGTTTGCTGGTCTTTAGTTCCCAGGTTTATCTTTGTAGCCTTTCTTGAATATGGGCTCAGCATGTTGGCCAGTGATGATGAAAAAGAGCCAAGCAGGACTCCCACAATTTCTCTTCTATCCTCCTATCCTCCTGCAGTGATCCTGAATATATGTGGTCAGGACCAGGCGGTTTTAGAAATACTGCAAAGTCTGAAAAATATGAATAATTATTTCAGGTACAAACACCAAAGTGTGAGAAAGTGACTCAATGATGGTTAATATAACAAATTGGAAAATTTATTAATCATAGGAAGTGACTTCAGAAGAATTCCAGATATTGTGGAAACATGAGAATTCTGAGAAATTAACGACCCAGAAAAGGAAGGCAATGAAGCTGATTAGGAAATCAAAAAGCGAACATGCATGCTAACAAACAGGAACACGAAGACTGCATAAATCTACGATCTATATTTCAAAGGAAACAAAATAAAAACAAGATCAAATGTGGAAATTTGCAATCGGGAGAGGAGAGGTCATTGTGGAGAATAGGGAAATGGTCAAGAAAATAACCAATTACTTTGCATCTTCTTCATGGAGGAAGATCCAGAAAATCACCCAGTGATCATATCGAACTTCTGCAGCTAAAGACATAAAGTCAATTCATATCAGTAACAAGGTAGTACTTGAACATGTAGCTGGATTGAACATTGCTAAGTCTGACGAAACAGATGTACTTCCTATCAGAATGTCAGAAATAAATCACCAATAGTAGTATTGATTGCACTGTCGATGACTTTGTTTTATTTTCCTGTACATTCTGCAGAGACCGGAAACTATTGTCGATAAACGTGATCCAAGCACGATCGATGAATAGAAGGAATCCAAACACGTACAAAGGGAAAACTGCAGACAGAGTGTGGAGAACTGCAGACCAATTAACTTGACATCTGTAGGAAAACTGTTAGAGTCTATTACACAGGATGGCATTTTTGATATTTAAAAATTAACAGCAACAATGGAGAGAATCAGCATGCATTTCTGATAGAGAAATCATACTTGATTGTTTGAAGTTGTTTCTCTCAGCAGAGTTAATGTAGAACCAGTAGGAGTGGTATATATTAGATTTTTGGAAGGGTTTCTATAAGAACTCAGTGAGTTTGTAAATGCAATGAATGTGAAGGGTATTTGGAGGAATATATGTAAGTGGAAAGTTACAGTTTGGTTCACCTTCATTTAAGAGAGTCAGAACATTGATGTAAAGACATGTTGAAACAGTTTCACAGTGTGTTGGTGGGACTGTACCTGGAGTATTGAGTACAGTTTTGGTGACTGTAGGCAGTGCAATGGACATTCTCCGGATTAATCCCTCAGATGGTGCGATTGCCTGATGAGGAAATTTGGCCTGTGTTCTCTAGAGATGAAAAAATGAGAGGTGGGTCACAGTGAAATTTAGAAAATTCACAAAACATCTGACAAGTTGGAAATTAACAGAACGTTTCCCTCACTGTCTATTCCACATTCAAGGCAAATAATGGCAGGATCTGGGACAGGCCAAATAAGACTACAATAAGGAGGAAATTCATCACTTGGAGGGGACTAATTAACACAGGGGCATGGAAACCTACTGGCAGACAAAATTAGGGAGAACCTCCAGATATTCTGCAAGTGTCGCCAGTGGAACAGAATAACCAGGAACAGGTAGGACTCATTAGTGACTTGCCAAGTTGCATCCAAATCGACTTTAGTGGTAGGAGACAGAGGGTGGTGATAAAAGCCTGTTTGTGTCATTGCAGTCTCGTGTCCAATGGTGTACCACAGGGATCAGTGCTGTGTCTCTTATTATTTATGATACGGAAGTGTTGGTGTTGGACTGGGGAGGACAAAGCTAAAAATTGCAGAACACCAGGTTATAGTCCAAAAGGTTTATTTGGCATCACTAGCTTTCGAAGTGCTTCATCGAAGCGCACAACCACCTGATGAAAAAGCAGCGCTTTGAAAGCTCGTGCCTCCAAATAAACCTGTTTGACTACAAGCTGATGCTTTGTGATTTTAACCCTTATCATAAATGATGCAGCAGTGAATATGGACGAGGGGTGGGGGGTGTCATAGACAATAGACAATAGGTGCAGGAGTAGGCCATTCTGCCTTTCAAGCCTGCACCACCATTCAATATGATCATGGCTGATCATCCTTAATCAGTATCCTGTTCCTGCCATATCTCCATAAGCCTTGATTCCACTATCCTTGAGAGCTCTATCCAAGTCTTTCTCAAATGAATCCAGAGACTGGGCCTCCACTGTCCACTGGTTTAGAGTATTCCACACAACCACCACTCTCTGGATGAAGAAGTTTCTCCTCATCTCTGTCCTAAATGGTCTACCCCATATTTTTAAGCTGTGTCCTCTGCTTCGGCACTACCCATCAGCGGAAACATGTTTCCTGCCTCCAGAGTGTCCAATCCTTCAATAATCTTTTATGTCTCAATCAGATCCCTACTCAGTCTTCTGAACTCAAGGGTATACAACCCCAGTCGCTCCAGTCTTTCAGTGTAAGGTAGTCCCGCCATTCCAGGAATTGACTTCGTGAACCTACGCTGCACTCCCTCAATAGCCAGAATGCCTTTTCTCAAATTTGGAGACCAGAACCGCACAGAATACTCCAGGTGTGGTCTCACCAGGGCTCTGTACAGCTGCAGAAGAACCTCTTTGCTTCTATACTCAATCCCTCTTGTTATGAAGGCCATCATGCTATTAGCCTTCTTCACTACCTGCTGTACCTGCATCCAAATCCCGGAAAATATAAATTCCCATTTGTTCAAGTCCTTCAGCCACTGTTACCTCAGGGTCATAAGTAAGTTTGTGTTTGATACAAAGATTGGCTGGGTGGTTGACAGTGAGAAGGAAGGCCTTATTTTTCATGTATATACAGAGGAAATGGTAAGATGGGTGGATCAATGGCAGATGGAATGTAACCCTGACAAATATGAGATGATGAACTTTGCAAGAAGGAACCAGACAGGGGAGGACTCAATGAATGACAGCACACTAGGAAGCTCAGAGGGTGCTTCTCCACACATCCCTGAATGTGTCTGGACAGTTTATTGCACAATTTGGGAAAGCATAGGGAGCGTAAACACAGCCTTTACACTTCGAAGCATAGATTATAAGAGCTATGGGGAACGTTGGTTAGGCCAAGATGGAATACTATGTGCAGTTATGGGAGCCACATTACAGGAAGGATGTGATTGTATTGGAGGGGTGCAGAGGAGATTCACCAGGCTGTTCCCTGAGATGGAGTATATCAGCTATGGTAAGCTAGGCTGATTTACTTTGGAGCAGAGAAGGCTGAGCGGACCGTGAATCCGAAGGATAAGATTACGAGGGACATGGACATGGTGGATAGACAGCAGCTGTTCCTTTTAGTTAAAGGGCCACACCTTTAAAGTGAAGGGTTTGAGGTTTACTGAGGATTTGAGGAGTGTTTTTCACCCAGGACTGTGTTGGGATGTGGAATGCACTTCTTGAGAGGGGGGTTGTCATGGTAACCTCAAAACCATTAGAAAATACATGGTTGTGCACTTGAAATGCCATAAGATGCACAGCTACAGGCCTTGTATCAGAAAATGGGCCTAATGTAGACCGTGCTGTATTTCTGATGGTACAGAAACTGTGATTCTGTTATTGAATGGATGTGAGAGGTCAATCATTGAGTAGCATAAGATAGGAATTGATGTGTTTCTGAAGTATATCTTATCAAAGTATATAAGACAGAACATGTAATATCTTCTGGAAATATGTCAATGGCAAAATTAAGAGAAAAAGGTGCAGATTTCTTACAGTCTGATACCAGATAATTGAGGACAGGGAAATAGCAGAACCATGGAGCAAATACTTCAGTCATGCCTTCACAGAAGAAAACAAAAATAAAAAAGAACACTTCCTAGAAATACTACGGAACTTTAGTCTGGAGAGAAAAAGGGAATAGCAACTAAATTAGCAACTAAACAGTTTTAGAGAAAAATATTGGACTGAAATTAATGGACATAGACAAAGTGACAGAGATTTATGAAATGGGAATCATGTTTGGGAAAGTGGCTTTTAGCAAAATTATGGAGAAGTTATCAATGCAATACGACTGGAATCTCAGAAAGAGTTTTGATAAAGCCCCAAGCCTTTTGTGCAAATTTGAATCCTGTGGGACTGGGGCTAATATATGGTCATGGTTTTAGAATGGGAGAGCTGGCAGGAAACAGTGAGTAGGAATAAAACCATGTTTTGTTTTGAATGGAAGGCTTGGAGGATATAACAAAGATCGAGATTTGAAATTCAGCTATTCCCAATACACATCAAAAGCATTCTTCCCAAGTCTGCTAACACTACTAAACAATGTCAGCTTGTGAGTGGATGAGAAGGATGCAAAAAAGGCTCCAAAGTGATTGAGACAAGTGGAGATACTGGGCAATTACGTGGTAGAAGGAGAGCAATGGGACAGATGAGATGTTGTGCACTTTGATGGGAACAATAGAATGGCAGTCTATCATTTGAAAAGGGAGTGGTTGAAAATTGTTGCTGTCTAAATGAACTTAAGCTGCATTTTTGGTTTATTTCTGCACACCCCTCCGAGTCCATGTAGGGCAGTGAGTTCTGAAACCAGAAGTCAATACTGGGAATGGCATTGGTACACTGACCAGTGTATATCGACACAGCAAGTGGGGACCTGTAACATTGAAAATAATCTGGATCTCCCTGTACACCAGTCACTGAAAGCAACACTGCAGGAGCAGAAAGCAGGTAGGCCGATAAATAGTGTATTAACCTTCATTTCAGGGGGATTTGAATACAGGAGTAAGGGTCATTTACTGCAGCTGTACAGGGCCTTAGTGGGACCCCATCTCGGACATTGTGCAGTATTGTGTGCAGTTTTGGTCTTCTTGCCTAGCAAAGGACTAACCTGCCATTGAGGGAGAGCAGTGAAGGATAACCAGACTGATCCTTGGATGACAGGCTTGTTTTGGGAGCAGAGTCTGGGCCTGTATTTCATGTGGATTAGGAAAATGAGTGGAGATCTCATTGACACATATCAAACTCTGACAGTGTGAGACAGACTGGATGCAGGGATGATAGTTCACTTTATAGAAACAGTCAAATCGTATTGAATAAACAAACGTTATCGGAGAACCTCATGTATATTGAATAGAGGAGCAAACGTGATGGGCTGAAAGCACTACATCAGTTCTCGTTTTATATTTCACAATGTTTAAACATATTTTGGGATACGAATATTGTATGGGGAAAATTGTATTGAGGAGATATTCGACCATGAACCAGCATGGGGAAAGCTCAATGTATTGAATGACCACCTCCTTTCCTGATGTTTCTGTGCAGTCTGTGGGAAAGCTCTGTAAATATTGTCACAAGCTCTCAGATGTTCGGAAGGATGTCTCTGCAGGGTCAACAGGACTGCGTTTCCCATTCCCTTTTCTGATACTGAGGCTGGTGCCAGGTGTTCTGTCCGGTTTTATCGTTTAAGACCTCAGAGCAGTGTGAGACAATTGAGTGTCTTACTTGGCCGATTCAGAGACTATGTCTGTGCGTTTGGAGTCACTTTTAGGCCAGACCAGGAAAGCACAGGAGATTCACTTCCTGAAAGTATATTGGTGTAGGAGATCGATGTTTACAATCAACATTGGATACAAGGTCACGATTCAATCCACCAGATTTTAGGTCTCGGTAATTTATTAATTATTTTTAACTTCCACCAGCTGCCAGCGCATTATCCTGGTCTGGATTAGTAATCCAATGATATTTCCACATCAGCACCATCTCCATATGGGGACCTATCGGAAACCACACTGACCTGCTTATTTTGGTGCTACTTGAAAGCTCTGTCAAAAAGAATTCCCACCAATTTGACTATCGTGATGAGACTGAGGGGGTGGTAATTCATCAGATTGTAATTATTCGCATTTTCGGGGACTGGAGAAAGCTGAGTAATTTTCCACATTGCCATTGAAATGTCAGAGTTGGAGCTGGAATGAAACAACTTCCCCAGCGATACGGCTTGTTGAGCAGCACAAGTGTTCAGTCCTATTACAGGAATGGTGTCAGGGCCCACTACCTTTGTCGTATCTACTGTGTTCAGGTGTTTCTTCATGTCATGTACAGCAAATCAAATTGCTGGAAGACTGGTATCTGTGATTCTGTGAGCATCATGGTGAGTGTGAGTTGGATCATCCACTCAACACCTCTGGCTGAGGATAGTGCAGACACCACACCCTTGACTTTTTTTCACTGATATACAGAGTTGTTCCGATATTTAGGAGGAGGATATTTAAGAAAGAGTTGGATAGAGCTCTCAAAGATTGTGGAATCAAGGGTTATGGAGATAAGGCAGGAACAAGATACTGATTAAGGATGATCAGCCATGATCATATTGAATGGTGGTGCAGGCTCGAAGGGCAGAATGGCCTACTCCTGCACCCATTGTCTATTTGTGGAGTCCTCTCCTCCAGTAAATTGTTCAATAGTCCATCGACATTTATGCTTGGATTTAGCAGGATAACAGAGCTTAGATCCGATCTGTCTTGGGATCATTGCTCCCTCTCCATTAGAAGTTAATTCTGCTCTTTGGAATGCAACCAGTCACGTGTGGCAGCTTTAATGAGTTGTCAACAGGTTTAGGTGCACGTGATTCCGACCTTATTATCAGCCCTGTATTCAGTGACCTAACCTGGTTTCTGATGCGGTAACACGTCCAATTTCATATTCTCATTCTGCTGAGGGCATCTCCCTGGTGTCACACCTCCAATTTGTTACTTTAACTTAATCCATTTAAGGTAATAATCTAAATCGTTTCTTTTCCACAATGTTAACTTCTGTATTTGAATTGAATGTGTTTCCCTCTGTTTTTCTCCCTGACCATGATTAAAAGCTCTGTCATGTCAGTGATGCCAGACTTATGCAGTTCCAGAGTCAAGGCACTTGTGCACCATGCATTACTGTTCAGTCCCCAGTGTACGGCACTCCATGTTGGACGGGATGTTTGAGCATCTTTGACATCCTTCTTTGGAAATTGTCCAAAAACAGAAATTGCGGAAGAAATTACTGAAAATGTTGCAGCATCTTCTGGAGTGAATGCAGAGTTAAGCTTTCAGGTCCAGTGACCCTTTACAAAGCTCCCAGTTTCTCCAGCATTTTTTGTATTTTTATTTCCAGTATCCACAGTTATTTGTTTTATTAAAAATTTGTTCTGTGCCTATTCATTTCTGGAGAAACTCAGCATGTCTGAGAGCATCTGCAGAGACAGAGGAACAGAGTTAGCATTTCAAGCCCCGTGTGACACTTCTTCAGAACTGAAAAGGATTGGAAACTTGGTTTTTTAATCCCTTGTCAGAAGTGGGGGATGGGTGACAGGGAAAAGAGGGTGTGGCAAAGATAAATGGGCTTTTAGCACTTGTGAATGAGTGGATGATGCAAAATGGGTTTAAATTATGGTGTGAAAGGAGGAAAGGGGTTCTCTCTATTGAGTGCAAGATAAAGAAGACACAACCACACACGGTCATAGGAGGCCAGGAGGGAGAATGTTGACTATGTGGCATTATATAGAGCTGGCCATAGATACCGAATATGGAACATCGATTTCAGTCTGAGATGCAAAGTGATGTCTTCTCTCAGAAGGTAGTGAATGGCTGGAATTCCCTAACCCGGAGAGGTGTGGAGGGACAATACATTTGGATTATACAAACACCAGCGGGTATATACCTAATCCACTCTCTTCAAGGTGTCAGCAAGAAAGTGGAGTCGAGCCCTGGAGTAGATCAGCCATGTTCATATTAAATGACAGGGCAAGCTTCAGGGGCCGAATAGCCTACTGTTGTTCCTATTTATTAATTTCACATGTTATGCTTTTGGAAAGTAACTGGTTATTTTCCTGGAAGTTGTGTTGTGTAATGCTACATTCGGATGAGCAGTGGATTTGATTGAGCTAACCCTGGGTGGGGTATCGGGGCTGTAATCACAGCGAATCTGGGTCTGGGACATGACTTACATCTGGAGCAGAAGTTACAGAGAGGGGAAACCTGGAAACAGGGATTGGGGGTGAGGGTCACTTCCTGATCTAGCCTGGATTTTCTAAGTACATTTCCAAAACTACACCTAACTATCGGAGTGGCCTCAATATGTCCCTGTGTCACAGGTCCGAAGGGCTGATAGGAACATCAGAACATGGTGGGTAGCACGGTGGCACAGTGGTTAGCACTGCTGCTTCACAGCGCCAGAGACCCGGGTTCAATTCCCGCCTCAGGCGACTGACTGTGTGGAGTTTGCGCTTTCTCCCTGTGTCTGCGTGGGTTTCCTCCGGGTGCTCCGGTTTCCTCCCACAGTCCAAAAATGTGCAGGTTACGTGAATTGGCCATGCTAAATTGCCCGTAGTGGTAGGTGCAGGGTAAATGCAGGGGAATGGGTCTGGCTGGGTGCGCTTCGGTGGGTCGGTGTGGACTTGTTGGGCCGAAGGGCCTGTTTCCACACTGTAAGTAACCTAATCTAAAGAAAACATAGGACTGAGGGACACGAGGGGGTCATTCGGCCCTTTGACACTGCTCTACCAGTAAATGAGGTCATGGCTCATCTCATTGTGGTCCCAGCTGCACTTTTCCCTCCATGCACCATTATCCCTGATTCACCTGTCTATGGAAAATCAGACGAAGCCAGCCTTGATATAATATAAAGATTCAGCCATCCCAAACTTATGGGAAAGAGGATTTCCACTTGAATAAATTCCCACTTTGTGAATTTTTTCTCACTCCATTTGTGACTGAGGATGGAGGGTGTCACTGTTTCCTTTTCTAGTCCCACTCCTCCACTGCTCACAACAAATTTTAAATGTAACCAGGTTGGTGATATCGCCGATGATAAAGGTCTCAGACTGGGTTAGATTCAGTGATAAGAACAAGTCAGACAGATTTCTTTAGTCAGCCACAAGTTACTAACAGACCTAACGGAGGAGCATGGTGGATCTGTGGGTGGCACTGCTTCCTCACATCACCAAGGAGCTGGGTTCAATTCCGACCCCGGCGACCCTCTATGTGGAGTTTGAACATTCTCCCTGTGCCTGTGTGGGTTTCCTGTCGGTGATCCTGTTTCCTGCCACAGACCAAAGATGTGCAGTTTAAAGTGGATTGCCCATAGTGCCCAGGGATACGTAGGTTAGGTGGGTTAGTTATGGGAAAAGCAGGATTACATGGATAAGATTAGGGGGGCACATCCAGGTGGGATGCTGTTTTTGGGTCAGTGCGGACTTAATGGGCGGAATATCCTGCCTCCACACTGTAGAGGTTCTATGACAATGACAACAAATTTGGAATATACAAACACCCAGCAGGTACATACCTAATCTACTCTTATCAAGGACTTGTATGTTTCATTCTCATTCCAAGAGTAACCTGTTAAAGTCTTCATAATATAAGCCCTTCACCCCAGGAATGCATGAAATGAAACATCTTTGAATTGCTTTCAATGTAATTATCTCCCTTCTCAGATAAGGAGACCCCAAAAAAAAACTAATCATAAGGTTTATATTTGTTTTCTCAATGTGCTGTGAGTCTTTGGAACACACTTCCCCATATACCATTGGAGGCAGAAATATTGAATATTTTTGAGACAACGACAGAGGGTTCATGAATAATAACAGAGTCAAGGATTATGGAGGAATGGGCAGCAATTTGCAGCGTAGGGGAAAATGTAGACAGTGGTATCAAATTACACGGGTCCAGAACATCCAGGAATATGATGCAAAATGAAATGATAATATCGATAAAACATTAAGGGGAATCCAAGATGGTGGCATATCGGAAGGTCTGCTTTGCTGGGCTCTGCATCACAGCACGGGCAAAGTGGTCCTCTAACGCATCCCATCCCAGCCATTTACGTAAAATTCAACACTAAAGGAGTGATAGAATCTTTACTAATCTCGTTTTATCAAGTGGAAATGACAACACATGGGAAAGAATCGAGTAAATCCCAACATACGGTGCACCCGTCAGAAGCATCGAGCATGCCTGAGGCTGTAGCTGCAACCCACTCTGCTTATTCCATGGACCCAGTTACTCACCAGGCCTTGGTCACTGAGTTCACCAAGTTATGTGAAATGATTGAATCCATGATTGAAGAAGGGTTCAGCAGTGGCGAGATCCGCTCTCAGCCGTGCTCCAAAAACATGAGCAGCCAATTGACAGCCTTGGAAACAGAACAGACAATGTCAAGCACCGAACTGCAGTGGCAGAGACCGCGATCAATTCCTGTCAGGTCCATACCTTAACTGAACATGACGACGACCTCGAGAACAGGGGTAGGATGAAGAATGTTCACATCGTCGGTTTGCTGGACCACGGAAGGTGGTCAGACAGTGAGTTTATTGAGAACTGGCAGCAGTGATTCCTTCACTTCAAAACTGAAAAGGGACCGGTGAAGACTGAGACAGTTCATCGGGTTACGGCGCGGAGGTCAGACTCAGACCAACGTCTTCGCCCTGTCCTTGTGCGGTTATATAGTTATGGGGACAAACAAAGACTGATGGAATCTTCCAGAACCCAGGGGAAAGATCCGATGGCTTTAATTCATGAGGGCTCCAGTATTATGTCCTTTCAGGACTTTTCAACGGTGGTGGTTCAGGAATGAAAATCTTCAGATGATATCAAGAGAAGAGTAAGGGAATTCGGGATTCAGTATTCCTTATGGTTCCCAATGATGCTCCATATTGCTTTCAATGGATCCACACACTCTTCTGACTCTCCAGAGAAAGCGAAACCTTTGTGTACATTTTAAAGGATGTTTAGATAATCATGTTTCTCTCTTAAATTATAGTCGGCGCTGGGTAGAGTACTCACTTCTAACTTCTTCATTATTATTACTACTCTTTTTCTCTTTCCTTGCATGTGTCTGTGGTGCGGCTCAAGCTGGAATGGGTTACAAAGGTAGTTGTGATGATTAAATACCGACCAAAGGGCAGTTGAAGCCTGATTTTTGTTGTTAATTGCCCTGGATATCATATGGGTAGCAGGCAGAAGATAAGGTTTTGGGATATGTAACCTTCCCCACTGGGCGGGTGCATAGTAAATTCCCTATGGAGTGTCATTGGCACTTTGGATTTTGCTTTGTTTTTTGTTTTTTATTATATGTTTAGGTTTTGGAAAGTTTTGAGAGCTTGTTAGATCTAGTAGTCTTAATTTGTGACGTTTTGAAGCTCTATTAGTCTTGTCATTCCCGATCAGTGATGTGTAATTCGGGTTCTTCCTCTCCAGAGCTCAAATGTTGCTACAGTGTGTGATGGATAATGATGTGCTTAAATGGTGTACCTGGAACAATTAGCGGGGCCATTGTCCAGTCAAGAGGAAAAATGTACTTTCTAGTCTTATAAAGGAAAGGGTGGATGTTGTCCTATTGCAGAAGATGCACCTCGATGACAAGGAACATTTGACATTACAGCAGGGTGGGTTTGATTGGACTGATTTCTCGTTTTTTAATAGTAGGAGAAGGGGAGAAGCCATTATGGATAGGAAGAATCTTCTAGTTAAATTACTAGATTATATTAGACCCTCACAGGAGGATCATAATCCACAAACCTTTGAACTATGGGAAAGAATACAGTATTTTGAATGGTTATTGCCTCCCGGCGCACCCTCTTAAAACCGTGGGAGAGGCATTTTCCAAATTAAGTAATCTTGCCTCGTGGCACAATAGTGTTGAAGATTTCAACTGTTTTATGGACCCCACAGTGGACAGAATGTCCAAAGGTCCCTCAATACCCTCGTCAGAATGTAAGCAATTAGTTGGTTCTTGTGCAGAACTAGAGCTGGTGGATGTCTGGAGGCAGATCTATCTCACAAGTAGGGAATTTATTTTCTCCTTTAACCCGCAGAAATACCACATGAAGGTTGATCACTTCCACATCCCTGCAACAATCTTAGATTCGGTGGCATCCTGCACAATTGGAAAAATTTCCATTTCTGACCATGAAGCAGTTTCGAGACACTGGCGAATGGATCCCTGTTTTCTTAAGGCTAGTTAGTTCATTGAGTGCTTCTGTAATGATTTCAGATCTTTCTTAGCCATTAATTCGGATTCAACCAGTAACCCATCGATTCTATGGGAAACCGCTAATGCTTATGCCAAGGGAATAATTATTCCTCAGGAAGAGACAGAAGGGGGAGCAGCAATACTTGCTTGAAACACGGCTGAGGACAGCCTAGAGGGCATACTGTGATTAGATTAGATTACTTACAGTGTGGAAACAGGCCCTTCGGCCCAACAAATCCACACCGACCTGCCAAAGCGCACCCACCCAAACCCATTCCCCTACTTTTACCCCTGCATCTAATACTACAGGCAATTTAGCGTGACCAATTCACCTAACCTGCACATTTTTGGACTGTGGGAGGAAACCGGAGCACCCTCAGTGGTTAGGCTGCAGAGGATTACAATGCTTCGGTCTACAGTGAATTCCACGCTCACACAGACAGCCAAGAAGGAACTTATTTTTGCACAACAAAGGCTGTTTGAACATCGTGATAAGCCATGCAAGTATTTAGCCTAACTTGCCAGGAAGACAAGCGCCCCCTCAAACCATTACCTCAATTAGGGAAGGTACTAGGATCCTTCCCTCCGATTCCAAAAAGATTAATGCAGCCTGTCCGAGATTTTTCACCAAATTATTTCAGACTGAACATTTTGAGGATAGATGGATTAAGGTGGAGTCATTTTTCAAGAACCTGGGTTTTCCAGGAGTAACCCTTGAATAGATGCTGTGCCTTAATGCACTATTGTCAGCACAGGAGGGTGGGAAGCAGCTTCAGAATGTAAACGTGCACGTTTCTGAGAGATTTCATAGTGAATTTTATAAATAATTTATAAACCTATTGTCAGGGTTGATGTTTAACATGTTCTGTCACTTGTTCAGTCAGGAACCCCTCCCTCCATCTTTAAGAGAGGTTCATATCTCTCTGATGCTTAAGAAAGGAAGACCCTGGAGGATTGTGCTTCTTTCACGTCTATCTCACTTTTAAATGTTGGTTTCAAAGTCCCGTCTGAAGTCCGTGCATTAAGGTTGGAAACTTTGGGGCCTTCCGTTGCCAAAGAGGACCAAACAGGTTTTATAAAGGGCCACAGATCTTCCTACAATGTTAAGTGGTTACTCAATATGATCCAAGAGTGTCAACAACAGTCTGTCCAGGGATTATTGATCTCTTTAGATGAGTGAAGGCATTTGACTGGGTTGAGTGGCCGGATCTCTTCTGATCATTAGAACGGTTTGGTCTACGCAAAGTTTTTATCAAGCGGGTGAGAGTCCTTTGCCGCGATTCTCTGGCTGGGGTTATTACTAATGGTGTGCCAACCAGTAATATTAATATTTCTCCAGGCTGCCGACAAGGCTGACACCTTTCACCATTGTTGTTTACGTTGGTGATTGAGCCACTGGAGGAGGCCATCCGTAGGGATGCCAACACATCTGCCCCAGAAGTGGGATTACATTGTGTGCAGATGAGGGTCTTATGTTTTTTGCCAATTCCCGCAATTTTGGTAGTTCATGTGATGCAATGGATTAATTCACTTGTTGCCTTTCTGGGCGATAAGATTAATTTTACAAAGTTGGAGGCCATGCCTATGGGAGGTCTTAGGGAAATACCTGATACTGAGGGCAAATCCTGGTTTCCTTTTAAATGGTCACTGGGGTGGTTTCCCTATTTCAGTATATTCATTACATCTGTCTTTGATCATTTATTTAACGTGAACTGTGTCCATTTGTTTGACAAAATTAAACAAGACCTTCAAAGATGGGAGGCATTTCCAATATCCTTGCTCGGTCAGATAGCTGTTATTAAAATGAATGTCCTTCCTCATTTCCTACACTCCGTGTGAATGCTTTCTTTGATATTTCCCAGACAGATATTTCGGAAACATAATGACTGGTTTAGCTCTTTTATTTGGCAGCATAAGCGATTCTTTATCAAGCTAACAAAATTGCAACTGCCCCACAGATCGTGGGGAGTAGATCTCACCGATTAAAAGCAATCAATTAAGTTATTTTATCATCCTATGTTAGTGCCTAGGCTGCTGAGGAATCGGCGTCAATACAGTTGTACATTGAGCTCTCTCAGACAAAGTGAACCCTTATTAGTCTGTTGTTCTGAGATAAAATGACAACATTTATGGAGTATTGTCAAAAACTAATGATGATCAGTACTGTTAAAACTTGAAGGACAATCTGTTAGATTGAGGGCAATACAGCCAAAACCATGTTTCTTACCCTTATAATTGGTATACCGGGTTGTCAACCCGGTTGACCTGGAATAAAGGATTCCAGGTTTAAACTGTGGGCAGCGAGGGGGGTACCTTGCTTGGGTGATTTAGAATTAGTAGAATCCCTACAGTGTGGAAACAGGTCCTTGGGCCCAACAAGTCAACTTCGACCCTCTGAAGACCCACCCACACCCATTCCCCTACCATCCTATATTTATCCTGACGAATGTCTGAATTTACAGATCCTGGAACACTATGAGCAATTTAGCAATGGCCAATTCTTCTTTGTGAGTGTGGGAGGAAACCTACGCAGACACAGTTGAGAACATACTAACTCCACACAGCCAGTCACCCAACACTGGAACCAAACCCATGACCATGGTGCGGTGAGTCAGCAGTGCAAACCATTGAGTCACCACGTGTTACTTGAGGGAGAAACAATAATTTCAATTAATCAAATAACTCGTAAATATGGACTACCTAGTAGAGACTTCTGTTTTTTTTCCAGATTAGAGATTTAATTTTAAAAACAATTATTTTTAACCGACTCTTACAGATCCGATACAGAGAAGCGGGTGCTTATCGCTAAGGATATACTCTTTGTCAGTACCCTTTATCAGTTATTGGAGAGTGTCCACTCAGACAAGACTGTGCAGCTTCGTGAGGTCTGTGCGAGAGTTGGTGGTGGGGGTGGTGGGGGGGGGTTGGGGGGGGGGCGTTGATCTCTTCGGAGACATGGGGGAGGATATTTGTGAAAATGCTCGAAGGATTTTGATCTGTAATAGGATCCATTCCATGCAGTTGAAAAATCTTCATAGGGTCAATCTGACATCAGATTTTCTCTCAAAATTCAGTGTGGGATTATCTGCAGCATGTCCTAAATGCAGAATGACTACAGGCACTATTATTCATTGCAAGTGGTCCTGCTGCAGGCTTTGTATATATTGGATCATTGTGTTAGGTGTGGGAGAGTGGGTCTTGGCGATCGAATTGGAGATGGACTCTGTTTCTCTTTTCCTGGGCCTGCCCAGAGTATCTTACGCAAATGCACATGAGGAAAAAAAATATCCTTATTTTCTGTGGTAGGAAAAAATATTCTGTTGTGTTGGATGTCTGAAACTCTCTGGGCTTGTTGGGTCTTTGTAAGCTCATCATGGAGAATATCCCTTTGGACTTTCTCACCAGTATGGTGCACCAAAAAACAAAGATTAATATAAGTCATAGAGTCATAGAGTCATGGAGATGTACAGCATGGAAACAGACCCTTTGGTCCAACCCATCCATGCTGATCACATATCCCAACCCAATCTAGTCCCACCTGCCAGCTCCCGGCCCATATCCCTCCAACCCCTTCCTATTCATATACCCATCCAAATGCCTCTTAAATGTTGCACTTGTACCAGCCTCCTCCACTTCCTCTGGCAGCTCATTCCATACACGTACCACCCTCTGTGTGAAATAGTTGCCCCGTAGATCTCTTTTATCTTTCCACTCTCACCCTAAAACTATGCCCTCCACTTCTGGACTCCGTGACCCCAGGGAAAAGACTTTACCTATTTACCCTACCCATACCCCTTATAATTTTGAAAACCTATATAATGTCACCCCTCAGCTTCCGATGCTCCAGCGAAAACAGCCCCAGCCTATGGGTGGGGGATTTCAATGTCCATCACCAAGAGTGGCTCTGCAGCAGTGTTACTGATCGAGCTGGTCGGATCCTAAAGGATATAAAAGCTAGACTGGGTCTGTGGCAGGTGGTGAAGGAACCAACTAGAGGAAAATACATACTTGACCACTATTTTTCCAATTGCAGAAGTATCCGCCCATAACTATACTGGTAAGAATTACTACTGCATTGTCATTGTGGAGACAAAGTCACACCTTCACATTGAGAATAACCTCCATCATTTTGAGTGGCACTATCCATGTGCTAAATAAGATAGACTTCGATCAGATCTAGCAGCTCAAGTCTGGGTTTCCATAAGGTATTATGGGTCAGCAATAGCAGCAGAATTGTACTCCTGCACAAACTCATGGCCTGGCATATCTCCCTCGCAACAATTACCATCAAGACAGAGGATCATCCTTGGTTCAATGGAGTGCGCAGGAGGGCAGGAGCAGCACCAGGCACCCTTGACATTGAGATAGCAGTCTGGTGAAGCCATCAAACCGGACTACGTGTGTGCCAAATAACAGAAGCAGTAAGTGATAGAGCTAAGTGATCCCACAAGCAATGGATAAAATCTAAGCTCTGCAGTCCTTCCACATCTCGTCAAAAAACGCTGAGGACAATTAAACAATTCACTGGAGGAAGAGGTTCCACAAATATCCCCATCTTTAATGATGGAAAAGCCCAGCACTTCAGTGTCAAAGATAAGGTTATGCATTCGCAACAATCTTCCGTAAGAAATGCTGAGTGGATGATCCATCTCGACCTCCTTCAGTGGTCCTCAACAATTCAGTTATCAGTCATCAACCAATTTGATTCACTCCACGTGATATCCAGATTCAGTTGGAGAAACTGAATACTCCAAAGGGTACACAAGTTGACAACATTCTGACAGTAGCACTGAAAACTTGTGCTCCAGAACTTGTCACTGCCTTGGCCAAGCTGTTCCAATACCGTTACAACAACAACATTTAACCGATTACGTGGAAATTTACCCAAGTATCTCCTGTATATAAAAAGCAGAACAACTCTAATCCGGCCAATTACCACCCCATCAGTCTACTCTCGATCAGCAGTAAAGTGATGGAAGGTGTCAATGCTTTCAAGCAGCACTTGCTCAGCAATAACCTGGTTAATGTCACCCAGTTTGGGCCCCACCAGAGCCATTACCTTGGTTTAAATATGGACAAAAGAGCTGAATTCCAGAGGTGCAGTGAGAGTGACAACCCTTTAAAACAAGGTTGTCTTAGACCAAGTGTGGTATCAAGGGGCTTTAACAAAACTGGAATCAATAGGTATCAGGGGCAAACTCCCTGCTGGTTAGAATTATACCTGACACGTTTGAAGATGGTCACGGTTGATGAAGATCAGTCAACTCAGCTCCAGGACAAGTCTGTAGGAGTCCCTTTGGCAGTGGCCTAGGCCCAAACATCTTCAGGGCTGCTTCATCAATAACTTTCCATCTATTACAATGTCAGAAGTGGGAATGTTCGCCAATGATTGCACAACGTTCAGCAACATTTGTGGCTCCTCAGATACTGAAGCAGTCCATGTCCAAATGCGACAAGATCTGGACAGTATCCAGACTGACAAGTGGAAAGTAATATTCAGGCCACACTAATGCCAGACCGTGACTATCACCACTAAAATACAATCTAACCACTGCTACTTAGCATTCAATGGTGTAACCATGACTGAATACCCCAATATCAAAATACTGGAGGGGGGAGGGTGGGTAATCATTGTTCAGAAACTCACTGGACTCGCCACATAAATACTTTAAGTACAAAAGCAGGTCAGAAGCTAGGAATACTGCAGCGAGTATTTCACATCCGGACTTCCAAGAGCCTGTCCATCATCTACAATGCATAAGTCAGAAGTGTGATAGAGTACTCCCTATTTGCCTGGATGAGTGCAGCCCCAACAACACACAAGAAGCTTGATACCATCCAGGACACAGCAGTCAGTTTGGGTGTCGTTTCATCCACAATGCTCCACCATCAACACTCAGCAGCAGCAGTGTTTTACTATCTACAAGCTGCACTGAAATGATTCACTAAAGTTCCTCAGTCACCATCTTCCCAACTCACGATCACGTCTATCCAGAAGGACAAGGGCAGCAGATGTATGGGAACACCACCATCGTCAAGTTCCCCTCCAAGCCATTCACCATCCTGACTTGGAAATATATCACCGTTCCTTCATTGTCACTGAGTCAGAATCCTGGGATTCCTTCCCTAAAGGCATTGTGGGTCAACCACAGTGAGTGGACTACAGCAGTACAACAAGACAGCTCAGCGCCACCATCTCAAGGGCAACTAGGGACAGACAATAAATGCTGGCCCAGCCCGTGACACCCAGATTCACGAAATAAATAACTTGAAAAATAATATTTTTAACAGAGGAAGGTTACTAAGGTATAACCGGGATGAGTGCTCGGGCCCCAGCTGCTCACAATACCCATTAAACATTTGGTTGTGGGAATCAAATACAATATATCCCAGCCTGTTGACAGAACTAAAGGATGTTGGATTGTGAGAGGGTGAGGAGGTTGCAAAAAAGCTTCAAGTTGACTAAGACAATTGGAGTGAGTGGACAAATACGTGGCAGATGGAGAGCAATGTGGGTAGAGGTGACGGTGTGCCCTTAGTGGGAACAATGGATTGGCAGCCTATTGTTTGAAAAGGGATTGTTTGAAACATGTTGATCTACAAAGGGACGTATGCTCCTTTTTGTTGTTTCCTTCTGCTCAGCCCTCTGAGGTCCCTGCAGCACAGTGAGGTCTGAACCCAGAAGGCAATACTAGGAAAGGCAATGGCACGCTGCCCAGTGTACATAGACCCACCAAGTGGGGAGCTGTATCATTGAAAAGGATCTGTATCTCTTTGTACACCAGTCACTGAAAGCAATATTGCAGGAACAGAAGGCAGTTAGGAAGATAAATGCTGTGTTGACCTTCATTTCACGGGGACTTGAGTCCAGGAGTAAGGGTGTCTTACTGCAGCTGTACAGGGCATTGGTGACACCCCATCTCGAATACTGTGCAGTACTGTGTGCAGTTTTGGTCTCCTTACTGAATAAAGGATAAACCTGACATTGAGGGAGTGCAATGGAGGATGACAGAATAGATCTCTGGGAATGACAGGCTTGTTGTGGGAGCATAGTTCGGGGCGATTGAGCCTGTATTCCATGGGTTTTTGGAAGATGAGTGGTGATCTCAGTGACATATGTAAGACTCTGACAGGGCGAGACAGGTTGGAAGCAGGGATGATAATTGCCCTGGCTGGGACGTCTAAAAAAGGCACCACAGTAGTAGGAAAAGGCAGGCCACTCTGCATTGAGATGAGAATAAATGTCTGCACTCAGAGACTGGTAACCCTGGGGAATTCTCTCACACCTGGAAGCCAGGACACTGATTATAAATAAGCATTTACAGACATATAATGAGGGATGAGGGGAGGACAGGAGTACAGTGTGGAAACAAAAGGGCCAGCCATCATGATATTGAATTGCGTTTGCATCAGGTTTAGGTACTCGTGGTTCTGACCCAGTCATGTTCACCCACAGTCATTGCTAAAACATAGAATCGTATTGATGGACCAAAGGGACTACTGCACTTCCTATTTTATAGCTTCCCAAGGTAACTCACATTAAATGATATATTCATTGTGAGGGATAAGTGCATTGAGGAGATGTTTGAACATGAACTAGAATGGGGGAGGCTCAATGTGTTGTATGACCTAATCCTTTCCCGGTGTTTCAGTGTAGTTTGTGGGAAAGTTGTCACAAGTTCTCAGAAATTAGGACGGATGTCTCTGCAGGATTAACAGGACTGTGTCTCCCATTTCCCTTTTCTGATACCGAGGCTGGTACCGGGTGTTCTGTCTGGTTTTATCCTTTAAGACCTTGAAACAGTTTGATACAATTGAGTGTCTTGCTGGGCCGATTCAGAGACCATTGAAGAGTTTATGACATGTCTGTGTGTCTGGAGTCACTGTTAGGCCAGAACAGGAAGGCATGGGAGATTCACTTTCTGAACATACATTGGGGAAGCAAATTGGTGTTTACAATCGACATTGGCTTCAAGGTCTCTGTTACTGCCACCAGATTTTGCATCTTAATATTTTATTAGTTATTTTTAACTTCCACTGGCTGCCAGATCACTAGCCTGGTCTGGATTAGTAATCCAGTAACATTTCCACAACAGCACCATCTCCACATAGGGACCTATCTGAAACCACACTGAGCTGGTTATTTCTGTGCTGTTTGACAGCTCTGTCAAATAGAACTCCCAGCAACGTGACGGTCGTGGTGGGACTGAGGGGATGGCAATTGGTCAGATTGTAATTATTCTCCTCTTCGGGGACCGGACATGGCTGAGAAATTTTCCAGATTGCCGTGGGATGTCAGAGTTGGAGCTGGAATGAAACAGCTTCCTCAGGGTCACGGCTTGTTGTGCAGCACAAGTCTTCAGTACTATCGCAGAAATGGTGTCAGGGCCCATTGCCTTTGTCGTATCTGCTGTGTCTAGCTGTTTCTTCATGTCACGTGAAGCGAATCGAATTGATTAAAGACCGGTATCTCTGATTCTATGGGCATCTTGGCGATGGTGAGGTGAATCACCAACTCAACACTTGTGGCTGAGGATGGTGCTGACACCACATCCTTGTCTTTTACTCTGATGAGCAGAGCTGTTCGATTATTTAGGATGGGAATGTTTGTGGAGCCCTTTCCTCCAGTCATTTGTTTAATTGTCCATCACCATTTATGACAGAATGTGGCAGGACTGCAGAGCTTCGATCAGATCTGTTGGTCAAGTGTGGTAGCTTT
This sequence comes from Chiloscyllium punctatum, assembly GCF_047496795.1. Classification (NCBI taxonomy): domain Eukaryota; kingdom Metazoa; phylum Chordata; class Chondrichthyes; order Orectolobiformes; family Hemiscylliidae; genus Chiloscyllium; species Chiloscyllium punctatum. The sequence continues at coordinate 40,813,274 of NC_092757.1, read as the reverse complement.
AATGGGTTTACGTCAGTTTTAGGTTCACGTGGTTCTGAGCAAGTCATGTTCACCCACAGTCATTACTGAAACATAGTTTCATGTTGGTGGTGATGGCAGACTGAGAAGATTATCCCTGGGCAAACATGTTACAGGTTGTGGTTAATGCTGTTCTGCTTCTCCTGCTGCTGTGGTCTATAGCACGACATGAATACGCAGTTTTGAGCTGCAATATCTGCAATGCAATTCTGCTGCCTGTCCCTTAGTTCACATCGAGACCCATTCACCCATCAGCCCTGTACGCAGTGACCTACCCTGGTTTATAATGTGGAAATACTTCCATTTTCATCCTCTCATTCTGCTGAGGGTCTCTCCCGGGTCATGCTTCCAATCTGACACATTCTGCAAAACCAATTAACTGATTTTAATCAATTGTTTAATTCATCTGAATCTTTCTGTGTTTAAAATGAATGTCTTTCCCTCTGTTTCTCTCTCTGACCATGATTAAGAGCTCTGCAGTGTCTGTGGTGCCAGCCTTATGTAGTTTAAGAGCCAATGAATTCTCTAGATTCCCAGTCATCTTCACCACATTGTATGTTTCCTCTTATGGTTTGATGCCTTATCACTCATGGCTGCCTCCGAATTATCCCCAGAAATTCCCGCCTTTGCTGCTCCATGGTCTTTCTTGCTCGGCTCCCCTTCCAATTACCTCTGTCAAGCTCCTCCCGCTTGTCTTTGTAGTTACATTGTTCAATTATAATCATATTACATCGAGAAGAGAGCAATAGATATAAACCGAAAGAAGGAGTTTTGAGAGAAGGCACGCGAAGAATAATTGGTAAATTTCTTAACTAGCTACAAGGAGAGAACGAGAGAGAGGATATAGATGAGGAAATGTGAAAAATGAAAAAACTAGATTATTGAAAGAAGTAGATGTACATTCCTCAATATTTTGGCAATTCCAGTGTGCTGCGGTCCTTTGTACAGTGCATGGACAACAGAGTAATATGTTCAAATGCTGGATCTGATGCCAGAATATTTATCTCCATTAATATGACAGACACTCGCTTTGGAAAGAACCCAGCAGGCCAATATATTGAATTCCTGGTAGAAAAGGGATTAACTGAAATAAGTTGGGACATTAAAAGCAAGAATGCATACACACATCCTGATAAGAATGAGATATTAGAGTAGTGAATTCCAGAAATTTGAGGGAATGTTGAGAGAAGGGAGCATATCACTTTAGATGAGCATCAAATGATGTTTTAATGTTTTACAAATTTTATACATCATATGCATCATTTTTCGTTAACTGTGTCTCTGTTGTTCATTTAGAATGTTGTGCACATGTGAAAAATGTTACTTATCTGCACACACACACATTGATTAAACAATGTATATAAAATCATTTATCCACCATTGTAATGGCGCTGTTGTCGTGCTACCAGGATACAGGAACACCAACTGGTCCCCAAAAGATACGACCCACTATTAGTGTGTTCCTTACAAACAGACAAAGATGGGCACAACATTGACTGGGGCAACACACACCACATGCTAAGACACGCAAGGACCTCCTTAGAGGAATGGCATTCTAACCAGAAGTCCATCAATAAACACATCAATTCAGATCCTATCTATATTCTCTTGCAAAAAAAGAACCAGAAATGACATCACTCACTTTAAGAAACCAAGAGCTATAAATACCAGTGCTCCAGCGAGCCAACTTGCAAACATATAAATTGTCATTTTTCGTTTATTAATGGAATTTAGGAGTTCTCTGTCACTCACGTTTTAACACTAAGCTGATGGACACAGCTATTGAGGTATGTGCAGCGCTGTCAGATGAGGGATCAAGAGGTTATGCAGATTTTAAACTGGCCCTTTTGAGTGGTTGTGTATTGGTACTAGAAGCATATAGACAGAGGTTCAGAAATATAGAGAGGGTACCGGGTCAGACATATGCTGCGTTTGAAAGAATTAAACAGTCATTTTGATAGATGGATGCTGCCTTAAAAATAGATAAGACCTGTGAGGCTCGAAGGGAGATTATTCTGCTGGCGGAGTTTAAAGACTCACTTCCAGAGATCGTAGGAATTCATGTGAATGAACAGAAAGTTCAAGAAGTGAGATGTGCGGCAGAAATGGGAGGTAAATACGCATTGGTGCATGAGATGAAATTTAGCTTTTGGGAGTATTTTCATCCTGTAAGGGATAGAAATTGGGAGAAGGGGAGATCCTACATTACAAAACAAACAGTCGATCACACTGGCAATAGTTTAGCACAGGTGAAAACAGAAGCCCAATGGTGTTGAAAGGTGGTGAAAGGCCTCAGGTGTCCTCACTATAAGGGAGTGGAACAACTAAAATTATAATGCTGACGGTTTCATAGGGGCACTGGGAAAAGGCGTTTTCATTGCAGTAAGCTCAGACACAGATGTGGTAAAAGCGGTTAAGCCAGTGGCATGAGTGAAACTGGTAAAGGAGACCCCAAGTGAAGCCGAGGAGCTGCAGGAAAGTGTACAGCCGATGCAGGGACTGGTTGTGGGGTTAGTGCCTGATCTCTACAAAGACTTTGCCTCTGTGGATGAAGTTTACTCATAAAGAACAGAGGGAGAAAGGCAAGAAGTTATAAATTTGTGAGATACGGAATCTGCTCAGGCTCTAAAAGTTGAGAAGTGGGGCACTGGAAAAGAATAGCAGATCAGGCAGCATCTGAAGAGCAGGACAATCGACATATCAGGCATAAACCCATCGTCAGGAATATGGTGGGGGCTGAAAGATAAATAGGAGCGTAGGAGCTGGGCTGGGCAGAGGGTCACTAGGAGGGTGATAGGAAGATGTAAGTGGGACTGATAGTAATATGTCGGAGGGGAGGGTGGAGTGCATATGCAGGAAGATGGACAGTTAAGACAGTTCAAGAAGGCGGTGCTAAATTCAAAGGTTGGATCTGGGATGAGGCTGGGGACGGGAGATTTGGAAATTGGTGAAGTCAATGTTAATATTTTGAGGGTTTGAGCTGTCCTACCACCTACCCACTTCACCCTCCTCTCCGAACTATCACCATCACTCCCCACCTGCATCTACCTATCGCCTTCCAAGCTACCTTCCACCTTAGCCCCCTTTCCTCTCCCTTGCCCCCACTTTTATGATGAAGGACTTGTGCCTGAAACGTCAACTCTCCCATCTCTCGGGTGCTGCCTGACGTGCTGTGCTTTTCCATCCCCACACTTTCAAACTCAGATCTCCAGCATCTGCAGTCCTCACTTTCTCTCGGCCTCTTATAGTAACGGATGGAAGTATTTTCACTCTTTCTGATATGGTACTCAACAGTGTTATAATTTTGTGGAATGGGGACAGAAATTAAGCTGCTCAGTCTCTCCCTGTAGCTCAAATCCTCCAACCCTGGCAACATCATTGTAAATCTTTTCTGAACCCTTTCAAGTTTCACAACATCTTTCCGATAGGAAGGAGACCAGAATTGCACGTAATATTCCAAGAGTGACCTAACCAATATCCTGTTCAGCCGCAACATGACCTCCCAACTCCTGTACTCAGTACTCTGACCAATAAAGGAAAACATACCAAATGCCTTCTTCACTATCCTATCTACCTGCGACTCCACTTTCAAGGAGCTATGAACCTGCACTCCAAGGTCTCTTTGTTCAGCAACACACCCTAGGACCTGACCATTAAATGTAGAAGTCCTGCTGAGATTTGCTTTCCCGAAATGCAGCACCTCGGATTTATCTGAATTAAACTCCATCTGCCACTTCTCAGTCCATTGGCCCATCTGGTCCAGATCCTATTGTAATCTGAGGTAACCCTCTTCACTGTCCACTACACCTGCAATTTTGGTGTCATCTGCAAACTTACTAATTGTAGCTCTTATGCTCGTACCCAAATCATTTACGTAAATGACAAAAGGTAGAGAGCCCAGCACCGATCCTTGTGGCACTCCACTGGTCACAGGCCTCCAGTCTGAAAAACAACCTTCCACCACTACCCTCTGACTTCTAACTTTGAGCCAGTTCTGTATCCAAATGGCTACTTCTTCCTGTAGTCCATGAGATCTAACCTTACTAATCAGTCTCCCATGGGGAACATTGTCGAACGCCTGATTGAAGTCCATATGGATCACATCTACTGCTCTGCCCTCATCAATCTTCTTTGTTACTTCTTCAAAAAACTCAATCAACTTTGTGAGACATGATTTCCCATGCACAAACACATGTTGACTATCCCGAATCAGGCCTTGTCTTTCCAAATACATGTACATCCTGTCCCTCAGGATTCCCTTCAACAACTTGCCCTACACCGAGGTCAGGCTCACCGGATTATAATTCCCTGGCTTGTCTTTGCCGCTCTTCTTAAACAGTGGCACCACGTTTGTCAACCTCCAGTCCTCCGGCACCGCACCTGTGTCTATCGATGATACAAATATCTCAACAAGAGGCCCAGTAATCACTTCTCTAGCGTCCCACAGAGTTCTCGGGTACACCTGATCAGATCCTGGGGATTTATCCACCTTTAACCATTTCAAGACATCCAGCACTTCCTCCTCTGTATACCTGGACATTTTGCAAGACGTCACCATCGATTTCCCAACAGTCTATATCCTCCATATCCTTTTCCACAGTAAATACTGATGCAAAATATTCATTTAATATCTCCCCCATTTTCTGTTGCTTCACACAAAGGCCGCCATGCTGACGTTTGAGGGGCCCTATTTTCTCCCTAGTTACTCTTTGTCCTTAATATATTTGTAAAAACACTTTGGATTCTCCTTAATTCTATTTTCCAAAGCTATCTCATGTCCGTGTTTTGCCCTCGTGATTTCCCTCTAAATATACTCCGACTTCCTTTATACTCTTCTAAGGATTCACTCAATCTATCCTGTCTATACCTGACATATGCTTCCTTGATTTTCTGAACCAAACCCTCAATTTCTTTAGTCAGCCAGCATTCCCTAGAACGACCAGCCTTCCCTTTCAACCCTGACAGGAATCTAATCGCGGGGTTCGGGGTGGTTTGTATACAGAATAACAGATAGCCCAGAGTCAGTTACAGCCTGGAATCTAATTGAGGTGTTCAGGGTTGTTTACATACACTATAGCAGATACCCCAGAGTGAGTTACAGACTGGAATCTAATCGTGGTATTCAGGGTGGTTTATGTGCAGAATAACAGATATCCCAGGGTGTGTTACAGACTGGAATCTAATTAACGGTACAGGGTGGTTTATATACAGAATAACAGCTACCCTGGACTGAGTTACAACCTGGAATGTAATCGAGGGGTTCAGGGTTGATTATGTCCAGAATGACAGATACCCCAGAGTGAGTTACAGACTTCAATGTAATCGAGGGGTATTGGGTTTACACACAGAATAACAGATAGCTTGGGGTATGTTACAGCCTGGAATCTAATCGAGGGTTTCAGGGTGGTTTATATACAGAATAACAGATAGCCCAGAGTGAGTTACAGCCTGGAATCTAATCAAGGTTTTCAGTCCTGCTTAGGTACAGAATAGCAGATGCTCCGTATTGGGTTACATTCTGGAATCTAATGTAGGGATAAGTGAAGCTTTTTATGTGGAATAACCTGTAAGTGGGAGGGAGTTACAAAATGGACAAAAAGGCCAAGTGGTTTCAAATCTTGTCTCACCTTAAACGTAATGCAGTCACAAACTACACGACTTTACTGACTCCCCACGGTCCTAGTTTGAAGACTATCCACCTCAGTTTTCCCCTTTCACTGAAGATATTAATATACCTTTTATAATGCAATGCCATTCTGGTTACAGTGCTGCCTATCTCTCACTGTCTCATTCATCTTCAATACTGTTTGAAGACACTGAAACCAACAGACACTCATAGTTCTAGAAAGAGCATTGTTTAATTGTAGATGCATTATTTGCTTTTATTTGTAGACAACACACAATTTGAGCCCACAGAAGGTCAGTGTGGGATTTGACAAACCCTTCAATTTGGGATGAGGCATAGCCAGGCAGGCTTCTGATCCAATGCTGCAAATATACAATTCAGTGGCTGAGCTCTTTCAGGTTTTGTATATTATGTTTCTCTCATATATCAGGAGCTTGGAAAGTAAGGCAGACCTTACAGGAATATCACATTGTCTCTCCATATTCACTGTAAGCAGGTTCTGGGATTTGCATTCTAATCACCTTCAAAGAGCTTTCTCCATTTCCTATTTCTGGTAGCATCAATGAATGGAAATGGCTTTTGACACATTGCCCCCTTTCCTTTGTTGAAAGTATTCCTGACACAAATCAGTCAGGCAGACATCTTAGATTTGTCCACAGCCACCATTTTATATCAGCAAAGCGATGACATTGAGTTTCTAAATAAGGAAAAGCAAGAGAGATGGGCAACATCAATACAGATTGAAAATATTTAACATTGAACACACATACAGAATCACAGACGAACAGACATACACAGACACACAGAATCACACACACACAGAGACACACACACACACACACAGATACAGACACCTTCCGGGAGTTGTCTACATTTCCTGTCTTGTGAGGGAATTCATGTCTGAAACAGCTTTGAAGACTTTCCCCATTGTGACAGAACTTCAGCCCCAGTCCGAAACTTGGAGGTATGTAACAGAACAGAAATGTACCAGCAGCCTTCTATGTTCCTGCTCCCAATGTAACATTTGACCCTTTAGTTGATCTTGTCTTCAGTCTAATATCCAAATTGGATCACTTCACAGATCCATTAACAGATGCCCAGGACTGAGTTACAGAATAACAGATGCCCCGGAGTGCGTTAAAGCCTGGAATCTAATCGAGTGGTTCAGGTTGGTTTATGTACAGAATAACAGATACCCCAGAGAGAGTTACAGACTGGAATCTAATCAACAGGTTCTGGGTGGTTTATATACAGAATATCAGATACCCAGTAGTGCGGGACAGACTGGAATCTAATCGAGGGGTTCAGGGTTTATGTACAGCATTTCAGATAACCAGGAGTGAGGGAAAGACCGGAATATTATCAAGGAGTTGTGGTGGCAGATCCAGGGAGGTTTTGTACCTGACCCAGGGCAGATTTCTGAGTGGATATTTTACTGGATATAATGTAAAAATATCATGTCATCTACTTTGCTGTCAGTGGTTTATGAATTATATTGAAAACATTGGCAGGTGCAAGAGAATATTCTGGAACGTGATTTGTAGTAAGAATAGAAAAAGCTGAATTTTCTGTGTAAAATGATGAGAAATTCTGAAACAGTATTGTTCAGAGGCTAAAGCTGATCATGTACAAAAACATCAGAAAGTTAGCATAGTGGGAGTGCCAACAGATAGGAGGACCAGTGATACATTGATCATTACTGAGATTACATGTGTTGGGTACATAAGCTTAACATGACAGGAAGTGGAACCAAATCAATGGGGTCAGGGATGGTTTATACATCGAATAACAGCTAGCCTGGAGTGGGTTACAGCCTGGAATCGAATTGAGGGGTTCAGGGAGGTTTATATACAGAATAACAGATACCCCAGAGTGAGTTACAGACTGGAATCTAATCGAGCAGTTCAGGATGGTTAATGTACAGATTAACAGATTTCCTAGAGAGAGTTACAGACTGGAATCTAATTGAGGGTTTCAGGGTGGTTTATATACAGAATATCAGATACCTAGGAGTGAGGGACAGACTGGAATCTAATGTATATCCAATTCCATGTTTGGAGATCTGTGTCGAAAAAGTGGGAGAAGCTACTTATGTTTCGAAGTTGGACTTGCTCAGAGGTTACTGGCAAGGACCTCTGTCACAGAATGCAAAGGCAATTTCGCCTTTCATAACGCCAATAGGACTATATCAGTTCAAAGTTGTAGCATTTGGTATGAGAAACGATCCAGCCACATTTCAGAGATTGATAATAAGGTCATTGCCGGATTACCCAACTATGTGTTGTTCATTGATGACCTGATGATTTTTAGTCACTCATGGAACTTTTTCCATCGACTTCAGAATTCAGGCTTGGTGGTAAACCCAGCTACAAGTAATTTTGCGAAAACCCAAGTCACGTTCCTGGGTCACGTTATTGGACTTGGACAAATGGCCCCATGAGATACGAAAATAAACGTAGTTGGGGAATGCTCCTCACCATCGACAAAAATAAACACAGTACTACGGTTCCTGGGATTGACTAGCTTCTACCGAAAGTTTGTGCCAAATGTTAAGCAGTGTGGCTGCTTCACTCACTGAATTGTCAAGGGCAAAAACTCTCAGTGGACAGAGGACTGTCAAATGGCATTTGACAGCCTAAAAACTGTGTTAACCACTGCCCACAGTATTAGCCACACAGGATTACACAAAGCATTTCAAGGTGGCTATCGATGCCAGTGATGTGGGTGTCAGTCTGGTGTTCCTGCTGGAGGATGACGAGGGAATAGAAAGATCCATCGGGTGTTTATCTAAGAAGGCGTACGTTTATCAACAGAAATGTTCAACGGTGTAGAAAGAGACTTTAAGCTTGGTGTTGCCATTAAAACATCACAGTGTTTATATTACCAACAATGCATCCGAGACAATCATAGACACTGATCACAACACATTGACGTTTGTGGAAAGATTCAAGGACAAAAATGCCAAACTGTTTAGATGGAGCTTGTTGTTGCAGCCATTCAACCTGACAATTGTGCATGTGGCAGGTCGCGAAAACATGAAAGCTGATGAGTTAGACTCCAATGAGATAAGGGGGCGTTCGGTGGCAGGATTGCGGCAGCCTGAATTTGGATGGGTTTGTGCATGTTTGCATGTTTAGTTAGTATAGTGTATATGTCTGGGTTTGAAGGGATAAAAATGCAACCATCTTTTTGTATTCTGGTTATTTTTTTAAGGGAGAAGTAGATGTCACAAAGCTAGTCCCTTTTTTGTCCAAAAGCTGTTCCTTAGCTCAAGGAGAGTTTGTCCTTGATGTTTTTCCGAGGGACAATAAATTGGGGCAGGGCTCCGATCAGTCTGGTTTGTTACAGAGATGAAAATGATTTTCAGAGGCCTTTTGTTGATATGGAAACAGATGAGACTTCAGGCCGAAGTGGCCATCCTTTTGTCGTGATCTGTATAATGAACGGGGAGTGGTGAGCTCTTTTCGCTGTCCTAGCTGAGCTGAGCGGAGCGGTTTTCAGTTGAGTCTTGAACTGCAAAGTTCAACAGAGTTGTGTGGAAACTCTTTCTCTTTTCTGACCTTGAACTTCAACCTGGAAGCATTGATACTGGTTTTAATTGGGAGTTTGCTTATTGGGAGAGTTGTGTATATTCGGAACAGTATAATTAAGTTGAGATGAATAGGGTGAATTCTGTCGGGATTCTTTGTTCTGTTCTTTGTGTTTCGTTGTGTAATTTTATGCATAAAGTTATTGCCTGCTTTAAAATCTAGTAGTCAATCAGCTAAATTACTCCGGGTAATTTTCATTATACACTTACCAAAATAAATTGCCAAATTATGCTCTGGACTGCCTAATTAAGGTTGTTTTGAGTGGTCTAGCCTAGTCTCGGAGATGGAAGATGCCTCCTTGGAACTTGGAACAAACCAATCACTTTCTCTCCTCATGGTCAGCAAACCATGTTAACGTAACATGTGTGTACCATTAGCAATGGGGCCAGGAGGAACAACATGGAGGAGTCTGCCTGTGCAGTCTCTGCTTCATTGGTTTGTCGTGCTGCAGCATCGATGACAACCTCCTATTTCAGTGCAACAGTTTGGTGGGGCTGAATGGACTCTTCTGTTCATGTGTCAGTGTCTCGATGAACTGAATGTCTTTCTCCTGGCCCGACAGCAGAGTTCAAGGACTTCAATGGGCAACCCGTGCTTACCAGCGTGTTGTGCTGACTTGACTCTATCTTCCTCAGTTATAGGAGACAAACAGGAGGCTGGAAGAACACAACAAGCCAGGCAGCATCATGAGGTGGGAAAGTCAACATTTCAGGTATAACCGTTCTTCAGGACTGGGGGTGGGGGGAGGGACCGCTGCAGGTAAAGAGGGAAGGGAGTGTTTGGGGTGGGGATAGCAGCGGGATGGTGAGATACAAATACGTGGACACATGGTTGGGCGATGGGAGGGATTAATCCAGTTGGGAGCTAGAAGACATTGTCGTTAGGTAGAATGGAAGGGAGGGAGATGGGCTGGAAAGGGAGAAGGGCCTGGGTAGGAATGTTATTTCAAATTGGAGAAGACAACGTTGCATCCTCCAGGCTGGAGGTTTGACAGACAGAAGATAAGGTCTAGATTAGAGTGATGCTGAAAAAGCACAGCAGGTCAGGCAGCTTCTGAGAAGGAGAAAAATCGACGTTGCGGGCAAAAGCCCTTCATCAGGAATAGAGGCAGGATGCCTGCAGAGTGGAGAGATAAATGAGAGGGGGTGGGCATGGATGGAAAGCAGCATAGAGTACAATAGGTGAATGGGGGTGAGGATGGAGGTGATAGGTCAGAGAGGAATGTGGGGGAAGGTAGCAAAGAGTACAATGGGTAAATGGGAATGTGGAAGTCATTTTTGGATCCTTGGATGGACGTGAGGGAGGAGGTGTGGGCACAGGTTTTGCCATTCCTGCGGTGGCAGGGGAGGGTTCCAGGAAGGGAAGGTGGGCTGTTGGGGGCCGTGGACCTGACCACTTCGTCACGGAGGGAACGGTCTTTGCAGAAAGCGGAACAGGGTGGAGATGGAAATATATCTCTTGTGATGGGGTCCATTTGGAGGTGACAGAAATGTCTTTGGATGATGTGGTTTATGTGAAGGTTGGTAGGTTGGAAGGTAAGCACCGGGGGGGGTTTCTGTCCTTGTTACGGTTGGAGGGGTGGGGTTTGAGGGTGGAGGGGTGGGGTGTGTGTACGAGATGAATTGGAGCCATCTTTAACCATGTGGGAAGGGAAATTGTGGTCTCTAAAGAAGGAGGCCATCTGGTGTGTTCGATGGTGCAACTGGATGTCGTGGGAGCAGATACAGCAGAGGCGGAGGAATTGGGAATAACGGATGGCATTTTTGCAGGAGGTAGGGTGGGAAGAGCTGTAATCCAGTTAGCTGTGGGAGTCGGTGGGTTTGTAAAAGATATCAGTGTCAATTCGGTCTTCATTAATGGAGATGGAGAAGTCCAGGAAGGGAAGGAAGGTGTCAGAGATGATCCAGGTGAATTTAAAGTCGGGGTGGAAAATGTTGGTGAAGTTGATGAATTGCTCAACCTACTCACGGGAGTGCGAGGTGGCGCCAATACAGTCATCAATGTAGTGGAGGAAGTGGTGGGGAGTGGTGCCGGTGTAATTACAGAAGATTGACTGTTCTACGTAGCCAAAAAAGGGACAGGCATAGCTGGGGCCCATACGGGGTCCCATGGCTACCCCTTTGGTCTGGAGAAAGTGGGAGGATTTGAAGGAGAAATTGTTAAACGGTGAGCACCAGTTCAGCCAAACGAATGAAAGTATCAGTAGAAGGGTACTGTTGGGGATGTCGTGAGATGAGGGAACAGAGGGCTTGGAGGCCCTGGTCATGGCGGATGGAGGTGTAGAGGGATTGGATATCCATGGTGAAGATGAGGTGTTGGGGGCCGGGGAAACGGAAGTCTTGGAGGAGGTGGAGGGCGTGGGTGGTGTCTCGAATGTATGTGGGGAGTTCCTGGACTTGGGGGGATAGGACAGTGTCAAAGTAGGTGGAGGCGAATTGGGTGGGGCAGGAGCATGCTGAGACAATAGGTCGGCCAGGGTGGTCAGGTTTGTAGATCTTGGGAAGGAGGTAGAATCGGGCAGTGTGGGGTTCCCGGACTGTGAGGTTGGAAGCTGTGGGTGGGAGATCTCCTGAGGTGATGAGGTTCTGTGTGGTCTGGGAGATGACGGTTTAGAGATGGGCGTTGGCGTCATAGTCAAGGGGGCGGTAGGAGGACGTGACTTTGAGTTGACGTCTGGCTTCTGCGGTGTAGAGGTCAGTGCGCTAAACGAGCCCTGCACACCTTTATCTGCTGGATTGATGGTGAGGTTGGGATTAGAGCAGAGGGAGTGGAGGGCTGCGCGTTGTGAGGTGAGAGGTTGGAGTGGGGGAGGGGTTTAGACAGGTTGAAGCAGTTAATCTGTCAGCAGCAATTGGAAATGAACTCACTTTCCACCCGACCAACCTTCGCATAAACCACATCATCTGAAGACATTTCTGTCAACTCCAAACGGACCCCACCACCAGGGATATATTTCCCCCCCCACCCATTCCTGCTTTCCGCAAAGACCATTCTCTCCGTGACTACCTGGTCAGGTCCACGCCCCCCAACAACCCTCCGTCCCTTCCTGGAACCCTCCCCTGCCACCGCAGGAAGGTAAAACCTGGGCCGACACCTCCCAACTCACCTCAATCCAAGGCCCCAAAGGAGCCTTCCACATCCATCAAAGTTTTACCTGCACATCCATCAATATAATTCCTTGTATCCGTTGCTCCCAATGCAGTCTCCTCTACATTGGGGAGACTGGACGCCTCCTAGCAGAGCACTTTAGGGAACATCTCCAGAACACCCGCACCAAATCAACCACACCGCCCCGTGACCCAACATTTCAACTCCCCCTCCCACTCTGCCAAGGACATGCAGGTCCTGGGCCTCCTCCACCGACCCTCCCTCACCTCCCGACGCCTGGAGGAAGAACATCTCATCTTCGGCCTTGGAATACTTCAACCCCATGGCATTAATGTGGATTTCACCAGTTTCCTCATTTAACCTTCCCCCACCTCCTCCCAACTCCAACCTTCCAGCTCAGCACCGCCCTCATGACCTGTCCTACCTGCCTATCTTCCTTTCCACCTATCCACTCCACCCTCCTATCTGACCTATCACCTTCATCCCCACACTCATTCACCCGTTATACTCTTTGCTACCTTCCCCCACCATCCTCTCTGACCTATCACCTCCATCCCACCCCCATTCACCTATTGTACTCTATGCTAATTTCTCCCAAACCCAGACCCCTCTCATTTATCTTGCCACTCTGCAGCCACCCTGCCTTTATTCCCGATGAAGGGCTTTTGCCCAAAACGTCGATTTTTCCTGCTCCTCAGATGCTGCCTGACCTGCTGAGCTTTTCCAGCACCACTCTAATCTAGACTCTGGTTTCCAGCATCTGCAGTCCTTGTTTTTACCTCGAAGATAAGGTGTTGTTCCTCCAATTTGCAGTCTGCCTCACCATGGCAAAAGAGGAGGCCAGGGATGGTTACGTCGGAAAGGGAGTGGGAAGGAGAATTCAAAAGAGTGGTGACTGGGAGGTCAGGTCGGCCTCTACAGACCCGACTGTGAGGCTCGGTGAAGTGTGCCCTTAGTTTATGTTCGGTCCCCCCAATGCTGAGAAGACCACATCAGGAGCACCTGAAGCAGAAATGTAGGTTGGAAGAGAGGTAGGTGAACCTCTGTCTGAGCTGGAAGTACTGTTTAAAGTCCTATAAGGAGGTGGAGGAGATGGTACGCCAGCAACTTCTGCATCTTTTGCAGTTGCAGGAGAAGATACCTGGGGGTGATTGTGGTGATTGGTCCGAAATGGGCCCGGTGGTGGGATCCAAACCTGGTTTACTGCATCTGGTGCACCTGATATGGTCTTCACTGCATTGGGAAGACCAAATGTAAACGAAGGGAATGTTTTGCTGAGTATCTCAGTCGGGCTTGTCAGGCTTGGCCTTCTCCATTGCCACAATGAACCAAACCATAAATTGGAGGAACAAGATCCGAACTGTCACCTGTGCAGCCTACACCCCGGGGACTCAACATTGAATTCGTCAATTTCAAATAACCTCCCTTCCAATCCCCTGACTCCCTTCCCAGGCCCTCCCCTCCCTTCTATTCCTGTGAGCAACCCTTTGTCCAGCTACCAATTGGATACAGCCCTCCCATCACCAAACCGCTGATACCCTTAATCTGTGTTCACTTGTCCCAACCTCGCCATTCTACCTCCTCCTCTCTCACACACCCCTTTAGCTATCGACCCCTTACTTCCAACCACAGTCCTGACGAAGGGTTATATCCAAGGCATTGACGTCTCAACGTCTTGCTGCTGTCTTGCTTATTCTGTTCTTCCAGCCTCCTGCGTTTCTATTTTGGATTCCAACAGCTGCTGCTTTTTTAAAATTATCTTCTTGTGTAATAGGCAGGAGAGAGTGAATGTGTTAAGCCTCTTGTTGTCCAATAAGTCTAATGGGCTGAATGACTTTCTTATATGACTAAAAACAAGCTAGAGTTGCTGAAGGGGTTCCTCTTTTTATTAACAGTGGAAATGTTTAGTGTCCAGCAGTGCTTTTGACTAATGTTACCTATACATTAACAGCACAATCTTGAATATTGGCCAGAATTGATACTTTCATACCTTCGGAGTTGACTCATTGTTCTGAACATTATATAATCTTCACAGAACATCCCCACCTATGATCGTATGACAGAGGGAAAGACATTGATGAAGCAGCTGAAGATGTTGTGCTGAAGAAGCTATCCTGAGGATTGCCCACAGAGATATCCAGGGACTGGGAGGATTGATGTCCACCAGCCCCATTGTGTTCAGAATGATCCAACCAGTGGGGAGTTTACAACTGATTCCCATCAAGTTCAATTTTGTTCAGTCTCCTTGACACCTTGCTCAGTCAAGTACTGCCGTGATGTCAAGTTCAATCACTCTCACGTTGTGTTCACATTTTTTGTTCATGTCAATAGGCCAAGGTATATGTGCGGGGAGTGTTTCCTTCTCTCAGAGGGTAATGACGGTTGGGACCAGACAGTTAGGGGAGGCTACATCACTGAAATGTTGGGGGGTGGGAGTGGGTGTCAATGGATTTTGAACCGTTAGAGAGTCGAGGGCTACAAAGAATTGGGCACGAAAGAGAAATTGCGGCCAAGTGTAGATCACCCCCGACTTTACTGAATTGAAGGTCAGGCCTGAGGGGCTATGTAGTCTGGCGTTATTCCAGTATACACCATAGACCAGTCACTTTGTAGCCTCTTCCATTTCCCGTCTTACTGACTTCAAGTAGCTGAATAGACTGCCCATGTTGCTGTGTAAGTGGACACTGGAGCTGCATGATCTACTCCAGGTACAGTTTTATAAACCCTGAGGGCTAATTGGCCTCCTCCTGTAACAGGTAAGGACCGCAACATTTATTCACTTTCAAACATTCTATTACATCCAAAATCTCCTCTTGGCTGTTGTCCGAAGCCTCTCATTTCAAAGCCTTACTGCTGACTCTGCTACCAAAGGCATGTCTCTCTAGCCCTCCACATTTAGTTTTGGTCAGCGAAGGAAGGAGACACTACAGTGATGTAGTGTTTGGGCCATCAGCACACCTTGACACTTGGCCCCTGACTATCTGCTCCTCAGTGCAGGCCTTGGAGAAAGTCTTACTAAAATCTTGGGGTGACTGTGTCGATGCAAATCCTCACCCTGTCAGGCAATCCGTATTGTTGCAGTCCTCTGGTCCTTTCTGTCTATTTGTATTGTTTTTATGAAGTCCTTGAATCCCTTGATTGCATTCCAAACTGTGTCTCACTCCATAGTGAGAGAGGTGGATGTTCTTGTAGATATAGGGCTATTGGAAAAGAACACCATTAGACATAAGGGCAACAATACGTCTATCCGCTCACTGCGTCTGCTTTTCCTTCGATTAGGTTATATTTATTTTGATAACGCCCCATTCCACTTTCCTGCGATTTCCCCATAACACTTGTATAAAAATCTGTCTGTCTCAGCCTTGAAGATATTTAATGACCTAGCCTCAACAGCCCTCCGAATGTTCTACAATTGTTTCCCTCTCACTGATGTGAGACTTGGTGGTTGTTAATCTGGGGATTTGCCCAACCTTTATCTTGCATAAACTTTCAGTTCTTCCTCAACTCCAATATCAATTCGCTCAAGGGGCACACAGTCAATCTCCCTGAATCCAGGAAGTGCTTCTCCAAACTGAAGACTGATTCATTGGATGTATTTAACATACTCTCTGGCTCTGTGAACAGGCTGTCCCTTTGGTCCCTAGTACTCCCCATTCTATCCCGCGTTAACCTCTTCCCCTTAATAAACAAACAAAAACCCCACTTTGGATTCTTGCTAACCTTACCCGTTAATGTTTTATCACCCCACTTCTGCTCTTCCACTGACTTTTTAAGCTTAGCCCTACACTTTCTATATTCTTTTAAGACCCCCATTGACCCGCTCACTTGATACCTGCTTTAAGCTTCTCTTTCCTTTTTCATTCTGTTCGGAATTTGTGTCAACATCTGAGGTTCTTTGGGCTTGTTTTCCTAAATTTTATCTGCGGTGTAACATGCTGGGCCGACACTGTCATCAATTCCATTTTGATCAAATGATCCCCCAACCCCCCGCCCCACCTTGTTTTGCTACAGTTTCACCCAGAAGCAACTGCACTTTGGCCAGATACTGTCACTTGTTTTCCATAGAATCTGTCTCCCCAATTCAAAAAGCTTTTATTTTTCAAACTTTTTTGGGGTCTTTTCCTTCGCAAACTCAAAATGTGTGATGTCACGGTCACTGGTCCTATAATGCTCTCCTACTTCTGCCTGGAACAGCTGCATGGCTTCATTCCCCACAGTGAGGCCCAGAACTGCACTCCCCTTTGTTGTATCTGCTCGATGTTGATACAAGAAGTTCTCTGGACTAAATTTCAAAACATCTGCCCCCTCTAAAAAAGTTATCACTGACCTAATGAATGTTTGGAATTGAAATGCCTGAATATAATGATCCTACTTTTGGTTTTTACACACCTCAATAACCTGCTCCTGTACTTTCCTTTATCTGGGGGTCTAGAATATATCCCTAGCAGTGTTTCTGTCATGGTTTTGATCCTGAGCTCCAACCACCAAGCCTCATTAGAAGATACTTTCAAGATATTGTCCCTTCTTATGCCAATAACTGAATCCATAATTAATAAGGCAACGCCACGTCTTTTTTTTACCCTCTCTCCTGTCCTGACTCTAGTTCTGGTACCACAGAATATTGAGTTGTCAGCCCTGACCTCCCTCAAACACTTCTGTGTGATGGCAAAAATGTCACACTTCTACATGTCACCTCGTTCCCTTATCATATCTGTATGCCTGATAATATTACCAGCATTAAGATAAAGTACATCCAACTTGGAATACTCTGTATCTCGGAGTTCTTCAGTCATTCATTGTTCGTTATCAACCTGTCCAATTCATGAATCAAACCTGTAACACTGGCACTGAATGAATGTTTGTTGAATTTTAATTTCGTTTTTAGTAAATGTGTTCATCAAATGCAACTTTCCAGAACTGAACAAGTTTCAACTGATTAGTTCCCTGCTCAGTGTGCAGTGGGGACAGCCCTCTGTAATGGAGAAAGCGAGGACTGCAGATCCTGGTGATCAGAGTCGAAAATTGTGGCGCTAGAAAAGCACAGGCGTTTAGACAGTATCTGAGGAGCAGCAGAGTCAAAGCTTTGGGCATCTGTCCTTCCCCATGTTTTCCATTCCATAATAAACAGGATATTAGGAACCATACTTGCTCAGGAAGTCAGCACTGTACAGAGCCCTGAAACGGAAAGCAGTCAATCATTTGGTTGGATGGGGAGTAAACAAGTTGAGGTGAAATACAGACTGATTGAACATAAGTATAGATAAATCCCTTTGCCAGAAGGGAAACACCCTAGGTTATTACAGGAAGAGAGGCAAGAGATTTCTGCGTCTTTGACGATGGTCTTTGCATCTTCACTCTCCATTGGAGTAGTGTCAGATGATTGGAGGGTGGCAAATGTTACTCCCTTGTTCAGGCAAGGAAACAGGGATTGTCCTGAGAATGACAGACCAGTCAGTCTTACATCAGTATTGGCAAAGTGTTGGAGAGGATTCTGAAAAATTATAGTTTGATTAGAAATAGTCAGAATGGCTCTGTGAGGGGCAGGTCATACCTCACAACTCTTATTGGATTCTTTGAGGATGAGATTAAGCACACTGAAGAAGATAGAGCAGTGAATGCAGAGTTCATGGATTTTAGCAAGGTGTTTGATAAGCTTCCCCGTGGTAGTTTCTTTCAGAAAGTAAGGAGGCATGGCATACAGGGAGATCTATCTGTCTGGATACAGAATTGGCTAGCCCATTGAAGACAGAGGATGGTGGTAAATGGGAAGTATTCAGTGTGGAACTAGGTGACCAATGGTGTTCCGTAAGGACCAGTTCTGGGACCTCTGATGTTTGTGATTTTGATAAATGACTTGGATGACGAAGTAGAAGGGTAGGTTAGTAAGTTTGATGATGTAACACAGATTGGTGGAATTGTGGATAGTGTGAAGGGCTGTTTTAGTTTGCAACAGGACATTGACAGGATGCAGGACTCAGTTGCGAAATGGCCGATGGTGTTCAATATGGAAAAGTGGGATGGGATTCATTTTGGAAGGTCGAATTTGAATGCAGAACACAGGGTGAAAGGCAGGATTCTTACATTGTGGAGGAACAGGGGGATCATATCATGGCATAGCTCCCATAAAGTTGCTACCAGGTTTATAAATTTGCTAAGAAGGTGTTTGATGTGTTCATTAGCCAAGAGGTTGAGTTTAAAAACTGTGAGGTTATGCTGCTGCTCTATGGAGACCTGGTGAGACCACACTTAGAATATTGTGATCCGTTCTGGTTGCCTCATTATAGGAAAGATGTGGAAGCTTTGTTGAGGTTGCTGAGGAAATTTATCAAGATGCTGCCTGGACTGGAGGGCATGTCTTACACAGAGAGTTTGAGGGAGCTAAGATGTTTTCTTCGTTGGAACGAAGAAGGATGTAACGTGACTTGACAGCAGTGTACAAGATGATGAGAGGCATAGATAGAGTGGATAGCCAGAGACTTTCTACCAGGGTGGAAATGACTATCTCGAGTGTTATGATTTTATTGTAATTGGAGGAAGGTTTAGGGGAGATGTCAAAGGTAGTTTCATTACATAGAGAGTGGTGTGTGTGTGTGTGTAATGAACAGCCAGCAGTTGGAGTAAAGTCAGCTATATTAGGGATATTTAATTGGATAGGCACATGAATGATAGTATAATGAGAGGTATGTAAGTTAGTCTGATCTTAGAGTAGGATAAAAGGTCGACAGAACGTCAAGGCCTGAAGGGCTGCACTGTGCTGCATTGTTCTATATTTCCAGTTTCACCCGGTTTGTGGATTCTCATCAATTGTTGAATGTGTGAGGGTGTGATGTGTGTGAGAACAGGAAGCTTTGGAGGGGTGTAAGGCGAAAACTTCCAGTTATGGTGTGCATTGTTACAGTAACCTGAAAGCCAGTATAATATGTGTGGTTACCGAGCCCAGACAGAATCCGCCAAGTTCAGTTATAAATGTGATTTGTGGATTGCTGTTTGCTGCTGGTTACTTCACATACCTTCTACTGTGTGATCCATAGAGTAATCTCTGACCATTCACAGAGATTAGATTAGATTACATTACGTTACAGTGTGGAAACAGGCCCTTCGGCCCAACAAGTCCACACCGCCCGGCCGAAGCACAACCCACCCAAATGACATTTATTGGATATGGCTTTGGAGGACTCTTTGCGAGACACAAGGCACTGCAATAGATTGTCAACTTGTTAATGTCTTCACCCTTGTCTGGTCCGGATGCAGATGTATGGAGTCTGGGAGGCTGGTCAGATTTCATCACCATAGGTAACCTGTACAGTGTGATTCTGGCTCTCCATGTCAACACGTCTGCTCTCTGGGCCAGGCTCTGACTGAAGATGAATTTTAAAACCTGGTTGCTGGTCAGCCATTAGTATTTAACCTGGACAACATTTGTACCTACACTGAGACCAGTGACAGTCTGTTGACGGGTTCTTCCCCTGCCCAAGGTGGATTCCAAGTTATTTGTTTTGAAGTGATGTTTGACTGACTGCTCTGGACCAGGTTAGAAGCTCTATGCACAGATTTTGGAACAGGCCACTGAGTCTCTTTGTATCACAGGCAGCTGTGAGGTCCAATAACACTGTAAATGATTTCAGATCTATTGGAAGCAATTGTCAGCGTAGCTCATTGCAAGGTGTTGAGTTTACTGACCCGAACAATAATTGAATGTTTGCTATATTTCATGAATTGGGCAAAAATAAGATATGAACGATAATCATTCAACTGAACTATAAACTCTTAAATCAATTATGTTGATTTTATATTTATGAAACTAAAATATAAACTCCTGTCAAGATTTTCTAACTCAGAAATAAAACACGAATATTTTATTTTAGCAAAGAAAGAACATAACTCTTGTGGTGATCAGAATTAGATATTCAATGTCAGGATTCAAAGCAATGTTTTGCCACTCCAATATTTTTAAATTGGTTGGCTTCTGAATGAGTACATGTTCAGAGTGAGAAAACGATTTGACATACAAATATAATTAGCTTTCTTATTCATTTATATATAATCAATCAGTTTAATTTCTCACTGAAATGTACGATCTTCAGCTATTTGCCAGCAATTTAAAAATGGCAATAATTCAACATAGACTGTGAATATTAAACTAAATAAATTATTTGTTATCAAATTTTAGTGAACAATAATTTGAAAAGTTTCAATGTTTAGAATGAATGATATTTAATATGAAATGTGGAGAGTGAAAACAAAAACAACGAACATAATATCGTGTCAGAGAAAAGTCAGAGCTTTCCAAAGTGTTTTGTGCCAAAGCAATGATATATTTGTTTCAGTAATTTACAACATGTAAAATATTTATGTTCTGAGTAATAATCATACTTCATAATGAAGCTGACCTTGCAATACTTGCATCTTAAATGCTTATGCTGCTCCAAATAATCAGATATTTGTGAACATTTACACTGCAAAATAATTGTATCCTGACTTTTATTCACCGCTAACACTTGATAGAGTACCAAACTTTAAAGTACACAAGGAGGCCACTGGCCATTATGTATGCATCAGCTCCTAAAAATGTCTCCCAAGCGCCTCCCATTTGCCAGCCCTCTCTCTGTTGCCCGTTAAATACATAATTTCTAAATATATATCCAGTTCTCTTTTGAATCTTCATCCACAACTTTCCCAGCCATTCAATTCCAATTCGTAATAACTCTCTAACTAAAGATGTTTTTCCTTATTTCACTCCTAGCTCTTTTGCTGATAACTTTGAAATTAGAATTCCTTGATGCTGTAATGCCAACTAATAGAGTATTCTGTTTTACTAAACTTTTTTCATACTTTCGAGCTTTGCAACAAATTCACATCTTTGTCTGTTGTGCTCCGGACCAATAAGCCTTGCAAGGACTGTAACAAACACTACAACGGAAAAACAAGCTGAAAAATAGTCACCAGGATATATAAACATCAACTAGCCACATGACCCCAATCTTAATTTCTTACGTACTGTTGAGGAAGTATGTCACTGACTAGGTCTGCATATCCATCCTAAGACATGCCAAACAGAGACAAGCACAGTAATTCCGAGAAACATGGCACTCCAACCGGAACTACATCAACAAACACATGAATTTGATTCCATTTACCACTCTCTGAGAAAATAGGCCGGAAATGACATCATCGACACAGGAAATTACATTACCAACTCAAGGAAACCGAAACGCTCAAATAGAAAGTGGAAGATAACACCAGCACTTCACTGGAGGCTCACTTACTGAGTACAGTCAATGGAACAAACCAACAACTGCCATTAGCTATTGGTTCAGAACATATCAGCGTGTTCATGGCTGCCACCACATCGATTCACTGAATGAAAATGCAAGCCTGCACGACCAAATACATATCCAAAGGCTTTTTAGAAAGTTTGTGATATTACCTGCTCAATCACCCGCCTAGGTAATGCATTCCAGATACATGTCACCAGGGGCAGAACGGTGGCTCAGTGGTTAGCAATCCTGCCTTAGAGCTCTGGGGACCCTGGTTTGATTCCAGCTTCAGGTGACTGCCTGTAGGGATTTTGCACATTCTCCCTGTGTTTTCGTGGTTTCCTCTAGGTACTCCGGTTTTCTCCCACAATCCAAAGATGTGCCGGTTAGGTGAATTGGCCATGCTAAATTGCCCATAGTGCTCAGGGATGTGTAGGTTAATTGCATTACTCAGGGGTAAATATAGGAGGAGTGTGTTTGGGTGGGTTATTCTTTCGAGAGTCAGTGTGGGTTTGTTGGGCCAAAGAGCCTATTTCCACACTGTAGGAATTTTATATTCTATGTCTGTGCCGCCCTCTCAGTTCAAAACAGACTCAGAAATCCTTTCTCAATCCCCTGCCTTTCACTTTAAGTATATGTCCCTTTGTTTTTGACCCTTCGAGTAAGGGAAACAGCTGCCGTCTGTTCATCCTCTCCATTCCCCTTATGCTCTTGTACACCTGTGCTGAAAAAATGTGTGGCTGGAAAAGCGTAGCAGGTCAGGCAGCATCCAAGGAGCAGGAGAATCGATGTTTCAGGCATAAGCCCTTTTTCAGGAATGAGGAAGGTGTGCCAAGCAGGCTAAGATAAGAGGGAGGGAGGAGGAACTTGGGGAAGGGGCATTAGGAATGCGATAGGTAGAAGGAGGTTAAGGTGAGGGTGATAGGCCGGAGAGGGGGTGGGGGTGGAGAGGTCGGGAAGAAGATTGCAGGTCAAGAAGGTGGTGCTGAGTCTGAGGGTTGGGACTGAGATAAGGTGGGGGGAGGGGAAATGAGGAAGCTGGAGAAATCTGCATTCATCCCTTGTGGTTGGAGGATTCCTAGGCGGAAGGTGAGGCGTTCTTCCGCCAGGCGTTGTGTTGCCATGGACCATCGCCAGGTTTCCTCCTCAACCTTCCCTGCTGCAATGAAAAAAGGAGCAAATTTAGCCCTCGAACTTCACAGTTTGAGTACTTACTTGTCTTGTTAATTCAGATGTGCATCATCTCACATTTATCAGTGTTAAACTTCACTAGCCATAAATCTGGATAAAGAAATCATCTGATTATATCGTCCTGAGGCGAACCCTATCTTCCTCACTGTGAACCACCCATCTAATCTTTGTGTCATCCCCAACATTAGTTATCGTTCCACTGCCGTCCATCTTCCACATTCTCACCATCATCACAATGAATATCACAAACAAACCTTGATTTCCTTCCTATTCTCCAGATGTTATTCACAGAAGAGGAATTAAGAATTCCAGTCTCTTGGTATTCTTATTTTGGGGAATTTCCAAAGTGATGTAGTTAAGACCTATTATGAGGGAGCTGCAAATAGCATTTTCAACATAGAGTTGAATTCACCTTTTACACTCTGCCCCTCAGCATGTCTTATTCATAAAGCATGTACCTAATTTAGGATGAACAAGGGTTTGGCACCTTGCGCTGGAACATTAGCCTTTTGTGTGGTACTGTTCTTCGTAACAATAGTCAGTCGTGATGGTGTGCCCTTAGTGGGAACAATAGATTGGCAGCCTATTGTTTGAAAAGGGATTGTTTGAAACATGTTGATCTACAAAGGGACGTATGCTCCTTTTTGTTGTTTCCTTCTGCTCAGCCCTCTGAGGTCCCTGCAGCACAGTGAGGTCTGAACCCAGAAGTCAATACTAGGAATGGCAATGGCACGCTGCCCAGTGTACATAGACCCACCAAGTGGGGAGCTGTATCATTGAAAAGGATCTGTATCTCTTTGTACACCAGTCACTGAAAGCAATATTGCAGGAACAGAAGGCAGTTAGGAAGATAAATGCTGTGTTGACCTTCATTTCACGGGGACTTGAGTCCAGGAGTAAGGGTGTCTTACTGCAGCTGTACAGGGCATTGGTGACACCCCATCTCGAACACTGTGCAGTACAGTGTGCAGTTTTGGTCTCCTTACTGAATAAAGGATAAACCTGACATTGAGGGAGTGCAATGAAGGATGACCAGATTGATCTCTGGGAATGACAGGCTTGTTGTGGGAGCAGAGTTCGGGGCGATTGGGCCTGTATTCCGTGGGTGTTTGGAAAAAGAGTGGTGATCTCAGTGACATATGTAAAACTCTGACAGGGCGAGACAGGTTGGAAGCAGGGATGATAATTGCCCTGGCTGGGACGTCTAAAAAAGGCACCACAGTAGTAGGAAAAGGCAGGCCACTCTGCATTGAGATGAGAATAAATGTCTGCACTCAGAGACTGGTAACCCTGGGGAATTCTCTCACAACCGGAAGCCAGGACACTGAATATAAATAAGCATTTACAGACATGTAATGAGGGATGAGGGGAGGACAGGAGTACAGTGTGGAAACAAAAGGGCCAGCCATCATGATATTGAATTGCGTTTGCGTCAGGTTTAGGTACTCGTGGTTCTGACCCAGTCATGTTCACCCACAGTCATTGCTAAAACATAGAATCGTATTGATGGACCAAAGGGACTACTGCACTTCCTATTTTATAGCTTCCCAAGGTAACTCACATTAAATGATATATTCATTGTGAGGGATAAGTGCATTGAGGAGATGTTTGAACATGAACTAGAATGGGGGAGGCTCAATGTGTTGTATGACCTAATCCTTTCCCGGTGTTTCAGTGTAGTTTGTCGGAAAGTTGTCACAAGCTCTCAGAAATTAGGACGGATGTCTCTGCAGGATCAACAGGACTGTGTCTCCCATTCCCTTTTCTGATACCAAGGCTGGTGCCGGGTGTTCTGTCTGGTTTTATCCTTTAAGACCTTGAAACAGTTTGATACAATTGAGTGTCTTGCTGGGCCGATTCAGAGACCATTGAAGAGTTTATGACATGTCTGTGTGTCTGGAGTCACTGTTAGGCCAGAACAGGAAGGCATGGGAGATTCACTTTCTGAACGTACATTGGGGAAGCAAATTGGTGTTTACAATCGACATTGGCTTCAAGGTCTCTGTTACTGCCACCAGATTTTGCATCTTAATATTTTATTAGTTATTTTTAACTTCCACTGGCTGCCAGATCACTAGCCTGGTCTGGATTAGTAATCCAGTGACATTTCCACAACAGCACCATCTCCACATAGGGACCTATCTGATACCACACAGAGCTGGTTATTTCTGTGCTGTTTGACAGCTCTGTCAAATAGAACTCCCAGCAACGTGACGGTCGTGGTGGGACTGAGGGGATGGCAATTGGTCAGATTGTAAATATTCTCCTCTTCGGGGACCGGACATGGCTGAGAAATTTTCCAGATTGCCGTGGGATGTCAGAGTTGGAGCTGGAATGAAACAGCTTCCTCAGGGTCACGGCTTGTTGTGCAGCACAAGTCTTCAGTACTATCGCAGAAATGGTGTCAGGGCCCATTGCCTTTGTCGTATCTGCTGTGTCTAGCTGTTTCTTCATGTCACGTGGAGCGAATCGAATTGATTAAAGACCGGTATCTCTGATTCTATGGGCATCTTGGCGATGGTGAGGTGAATCACCAACTCAACACTTGTGGCTGAGGATGGTGCTGACACCACATCCTTGTCTTTTACTCTGATGAGCAGAGCTGTTCGATTATTTAGGATGGGAATGTTTGTGGAGCCCTTTCCTCCAGTCATTTGTTTAATTGTCCATCACCATTTATGACAGAATGTGGCAGGACTGCAGAGCTTCGATCAGATCTGTTGGCCAAGTGTGGTAGCTTTAATGGGTTTACGTCAGTTTTAGGTTCACGTGGTTCTGAGCAAGTCATGTTCACCCACAGTCATTACTGAAACATAGTTTCATGTTGGTGGTAATGGCAGACTGAGAAGATTATCCCTGGGCAAACATGTTACAGGTTGTGGTTAATGCTGTTCTGCTTCTCCTGCTGCTGTGGTCTATAGCACGACATGAATATGCAGTTTTGAGCTGCAATATCTGCAATGCAATTCTGCTGCCTGTCCCTTAGTTCACATCGAGACCCATTCACCCATCAGCCCTGTACGCAGTGACCTACCCTGGTTTATAATGTGGAAATACTTCCATTTTCATCCTCTCATTCTGCTGAGGGTCTCTCCCGGGTCATGCTTCCAATCTGACACATTCTGCAAAACCAATTAACTGATTTTAATCAATTGTTTAATTCATCTGAATCTTTTTTCATTGAGTAATACCATCTTCTGTCTTTAAAATGAATGCCTTTCCCTCTGTTTCTCTCTCTGACCATGATTAAGAGCTCTGCAGTGTCTGTGGTGCCAGCCTTATGTAGTTTAAGAGCCAATGAATTCTCTAGATTCCCAGTCATCTTCACCACATTGTATGTTTCCTCTTATGGTTTAATGCCTTCATACTCATGGCTGCCTTGTCCTCCCATGAGTATGTTTCATCTCCTTTGGGATGAATTTCTGATATCCTCCGAATTATCCCCAGAAATTCCCGCCTTTGCTGCTCCATGGTCTTTCTTGCTCGGCTCCCCTTCCAATTAACTCTGGCAAGCTCCTCCCGCTTGTCTTTGTAGTTACATTGTTCAATTATAATCATATTACATCGAGAAGAGAGCAATAGATATAAACCGAAAGAAGGAGTTTTGAGAGAAGGCACGTGAAGAATAATTGGTAAATTTCTTAACTAGCCACAAAGAGAGAAAGAGAGAGAGAATATAGAACATAGAACATAGAACATAGAACAATACAGCACAGAACAGGCCCGTCGGCCCACGATGTTGTGCCGAACTTCTATCCTAGATTAAGCACCCATCCATGTACCTATTCAAATGCCGCTTAAAGGTCGCCAATGAATCTGACTCTCCCACTCCCTCGGGCAGCGCATTCCATGCCCCCACCACTCTCTGGGTAAAGAACCCACCCCTGACATCTCCCCTATACCTTCCACCCTTCACCTTAAATTTATGTCCCCTTGTAACACTCTGTTGTACCCGGGGAAAAAGTTTCTGACTGTCTACTCTATCTATTCCTCTGATCATCTTATAAACCTCGATCAAGTCACCCCTCATCCTTCGCCGTTCCAACGAGAAAAGGCCGAGAACTCTCAACCTATCCTCGTACGACCTACTCTCCATTCCAGGCAACATCCTGGTAAATCTTCTCTGCACCCTCTCCAAAGCTTCCACATCTTTCCTAAAGTGAGGTGACCAGAACTGCACACAGTACTCCAAATGTGGCCTAACCAAAGTCCTGTATAGCTGCAACATCACCTCACGACTCTTGAATTCAATCCCTCTGCTAATGAACGATAATACTCCATAGGCCTTCTTACAAACTCTATCCACCTGAGTGGCAACCTTCAAAGATCTATGTACATAGACCCCAAGATCCCTCTGTTCCTCCACCTGACCAAGAACCCTACCATTAACCACGTATTCCGCATTCTTATTTGTTCTTCCAAAATGGACAACCTCACACTTGGCAGGGTTGAACTCCATCTGCCACTCCTCAGCCCAGCTCTGCATCATATCTAAGTCCCTCTGCAGCCGACAACAGCCCTCCTCACTGTCCACAACTCCACCTATCTTTGTATCATCTGCAAATTTACTGACCCACCCTTCGACTCCCTCCTCTAAGTCATTAATAAAAATTACAAACAGCAGAGGACCCAGAACTGATCCCTGCGGAACTCCACTTGTAACTGGACTCCATGCTGAATATTTACCATCTACCACCACTCTCTGACTTCGACCGGTTAGCCAGTTTTCTATCCAATTGGCCAAATTTCGCTCTATCCCATGCCTCCTGACTTTCCGCATAAGCCTACCATGGGGAACCTTATCAAATGCCTTACTAAAATCCATGTACACTACATCCACTGCTCTACCCTCATCCACATGCTTGGTCACCTCCTCGAAGAATTCAATAAGACTTGTAAGGCAAGACCTACCCTTCACAAATCCGTGCTGGCTGTCCCTAATCAAGCAGTGTCTTTCCAGATACTCGTAAATCCTATCCCTCAGTACCCTTTCCATTACTTTGCCTACCACAGAAGTAAGACTAACTGGCCTGTAATTCCCGGGGTTATCCCTATTCCCTTTTTTGAACAGGGGCACAACATTCGCTACTCTCCAGTCCCCTGGTACCACCCCAGTTGCCAGTGAAGACGAGAAGATCATTGCCAACGGTACTGCAATTTCCTCTCTTGCTTCCCACATAATCCTAGGATATATCCCGTCAGGCCCGGGGGACTTGTCTATCCTCAAGTTGTTCAAAATGTCCAACACATCTTCCTTCCTAACAGGTATCTCTTCTAGCTTATCAGTCCGTTTCAATATAGATGAGGAAATGTGAAAAATGGAATAACTAGATGATTGAAAGAAGTAGATGTATGTTCCTCAATATTTTGGCAATTCCAGTGTGCTGCGGTCCTTTGTACAGTGCATGGACAACAGAGTAATATGTTCAAATGCTGGATCTGATGCCAGAATATTTATCTCCAATAATATGACAGACACTAGCTTTGGAAAGAACCCAGCAGGCCAATATATTGAATTCCTGGTAGAAAGGTGATTAACTGAAATAAGTTGGGACACCAGAAGCAAGAATGCATACACACATCCTGATAAGAATGAGATATTAGAGTAGTGAATTCCAGAAATTTGAGGGAACGTTGAGAGAAGGGAGCATATCACTTTAGATGAGCGTCAAATAATGTTTTAATGTTTTACAAATTTTATACATCATATGCATCATTTTTCGTTAACTGTGTCTCCGTTGTTCATTTAGAATGTTGTGCACATATGAAAAATGTTACTTATCTGCACACACACACATTGATTAAACAATGTATATAAAGTCATTTATCCACCATTGTAATGGCGCTGTTGTCGTGCTACCAGGATACAAGAACACCAACTGGTCCCCAAAAGATACGACCCACTATCAGTGTGTTCCTTACAAACAGACAAAGATGGGCACAACATTGACTGGGGCAACACACACCACATGCTAAGACACGCAAGGACCTCCTTCGAGGAATGGCATTCTAACCAGAAGTCCATCAATAAACACATCAATTCAGATCCTATCTATATTCTCTTGCAAAAAAAGAACCAGAAATGACATCACTCACTTTAAGAAACCAAGAGCTATAAATAGAGTGGCAGGACATACCAGTGCTCCAGCGGGCCAACTTGCAAACATATAAATTGTCATTTTTCGTTTATTAATGGAATTTAGGAGTTCTCTGTCACTCACGTTTTAACACTAAGCTGGTGGACACAGCTATTGAGGTATGTGCAGCGCTGTCAGATGAGGGATCAAGAGGTTATGCAGATTTTAAACTGGCTATTTTGAGTGGTTGTGTATTGGTACTAGAAGCATATAGGCAGAGGTTCAGAAATATAGAGAGGGTACCGGGTCAGACATATGTTGCTTTTGAAAGAATTAAACACAGTGATTTTGATAGATGGGTGCTGCCTTAAAAATAGATAAGACCTGTGAGGCTCGAAGGGAGATTATTCTGCTGGCGGAGTTTAAAGACTCACTTCCAGAGATCGTAGGAATTCATGTGAATGAACAGAAAGTTCAAGAAGTGAGATGTGCGGCAGAAATGGGAGGTAAATACGCATTGGTGCATGAGATGAAATTTAGCTTTTGGAAGTATTTTCATCCTGTAAGGGATAGAAATTGGGAGAAGGGGAGATCCTACACTACAAAACAAACAGTCGATCACACTGGCAATAGTTTACCACAGGTGAAAACAGAAGCCCAATGGTGTTGAAAGGTGGTGAAAGGCCTCAGGTGTCCTCACTATAAGGGAGTGGAACAAATAAAATTATAATGCCGACGGTTTCATAGGGGCACTGGGAAAAGGCGTTTTCATTGCAGTAAGCTCAGACACAGATGTGGTAAAAGCGGTTAAGCCAGTGGCATGAGTAAAACTGGTAAAGGAGACCCCAAGTGAAGCCGAGGAGCTGCAGGAAAGTGTACAGCCGATGCAGGGACTGGTTGTGGAGTTAGTGCCTGATCTCTACAAAGACTTTGCCTCTGTGGATGAAGTTTACTCATAAAGAACAGGGGGAGAAAGGCAAGAAGTTATAAATTTGTGAGATACGGAATCTGCTCAGGCTCTAAAAGTTGAGAAGTGGGGCACTGGAAAAGAAAAGCAGATCAGGCAGCATCTGAAGAGCAGGACAATCGACATTTCAGGCATAAACCCATCGTCAGGAATATGGCGGGGGCTGAAAGATAAATAGGAGCGTAGGAGCTGGGCTGGGCAGAGGGTCACTAGGAGGGTGATAGGAAGATGTAAGTGGGACTGATAGTAATATGTCGGAGGGGAGGGTGGAGTGCATATGCAGGAAGATGGACAATTAAGACAGTTCAAGAGGGCGGTGCTAAATTCAAAGGTTGGATCTGGGATGAGGCTGGGGACGGGAGATTTGGAAATTGGTGAAGTCGATGTTAATATTTTGAGGGTTTGAGCTGTCCTACCACCTACCCACTTCACCCTCCTCTCCGAACTATCACCATCACTCCCCACCTGCATCTACCTATTGCCTTCCAAGCTACCTTCCACCCAGCTCCACACCCACCCTCCTATTTGTTTCTTAGCCCCCTTTCCTCTCCCTTGCCCCCACTTTTATGATGAAGGACTTGTACCTGAAACGTCAACTCTCCCATCTCTCGGGTGCTGCCTGACATGCTGTGCTTTTCCATCCCCACACTTTCAAACTCAGATCTCCAGCATCTGCAGTCCTCACTTTCTCTCGGCCTCTAATAGTAACGGATGGAAGTATTTTCACTCTTTCTGACATGGTGCTCAACAGTATTATAATTTGAAGAATGGGGATAGAAATTAAGCTGTTCAGTCTCTCCCTGTAGCTCAAATCCTCCAACCCTGGCAACATCCTTGTAAATCTTTTCTGAACCCTTTCAAGTTTCACAACATCTTTCTGATAGGAAGGAGACCAGAATTGCACGTAATATTCCAAGAGTGACCTAACCAATGTCCTCTTCAGCCACAACATGACCTCCCAACTCCTGTACTCAGTCCTCTGACCAATAAAGGAAAGCATACCAAACGCCTTCTTCACTATCCTATCTACCTGCGACTCCACTTTCAAGGAGCTATGAACCTGCACTCCATGGTCTCTTTGTTCAGCAACACAACCTAGGACCTGACCATTAAATGTAGAAGTCCTGCTAAGATTTGCTTTCCCGAAATGCAGCACCTCGGATTTATCTGAATTAAACTCCATCTGCGACTTCTCAGTCCATTGGCCCATCTGGTCCAGATCCTATTGTAATCTGCGGAAACCCTCTTCGCTGTCCACTACACCTGCAATTTTGGTGTCATCTGCAAACTTACTAACTGTAATTCTTTTGCTTGCATCCAAATCATTTACGTAAATGACAAAAAGTAGAGGGCCCAGCACCGATCCTTGTGGCACTCCACTGGTCACAGGCCTCCAGTCTGAAAAACAACCTTCCACCACCACCCTCTGTCTTCTACCTTTGAGCCAGTTCTGTATCCAAATGGCTACTTCTGTATTCCATGAGATCTAACCTTACTAATCAGTCTCCCATGGGGAACATTGTCGAACGCCTGATTGAAGTCCATATGGATCACATCTATTGCTCTGCCCTCATCAATCTTCTTTGTTACTTCTTCAAAAACTCAATCAAGTTTGCGAGACATGATTTCCGACGCACAAACACATGTTGACTATCCCGAATCAGTCCTTGCCTTTCCAAACACATGTACATCCTGTCCCTCAGGATTCCCTCCAACAACTTGCCTTACACCAAGGTCAGGCTCACCAGACCTGACTTGTCTTTACCGCCCTTCTTAAACAGTGGCACCACGTTTGTCAACCTCCAATCTTCCGCCACTGCACCTGTGACTATCGATGATACAAATATCTCATCAAGAGGCCCAGTAATCACTTCTCTAGCGTCCCACAGAGTTCTCGGGTACACCTGATCAGGTCCTTGGGATTTATCCACCTTTAACCATTTCAAGACATCCAGCACTTCCTCCTCTGAATATCTGGATATTTTGCAAGACGTCACCATCGATTTCCCTCCAGTCTATATCCTCCATATCCTTTTCCACAGTAAATACTGATGCAAAATATTCATTTAATATCTCCCCCATTTTCTGTGGCTTCACACAAAGGCTGCCTTGCTGATGTTTGAGGAGCCCTATTCTCTCCCTAGTTACCCTTTGTCCTTAATAAATTTGTAAAAACACTTTGGATTCTCCTTAATTCTATTTTCCAAAGCTATATCATGTCCGTGTTTTGCCCTCCTGATTTCCCTCTAAGTATACTCCAACTTCCTTTATACTCTTCTAAGGATTCACTCAATCTATCCTGTCTATACCTGACATATGCTTCCTTGATTTTCTGAACCAAACCCTCAATTTCTTTAGTCAGCCAGCATTCCCTAGAACGACCAGTCTTCCCTTTCAACCCTGACAGGAATCTAATCGCGGGGTTCGGGGTGGTTTGTATACAGAATAACAGATAGCCCAGAGTCAGTTACAGCCTGGAATCTAATTGAGTTGTTCAGGGTTGTTTACATACACTAGAGCAGATACCCCAGAGTGAGTTACAGACTGGAATCTAATCGCGGGGTTCGGGGTGGTTTATATACAGAATAACAGATATCCCAGGGTGTGTTACAGACTGGAATCTAATTAACGGTTCAGGGTGGTTTATATACAGAATAACAGCTGCCCTGGACTGAGTTACATCCTGGAATGTAATCGAGGGTTTCAGGGTTGATTATGTACAGAATAACAGATACCCCAGAGTGAGTTACAGCCTGGAATCTAATCGAGGGTTTCAGGATGATTTGGATGTTGAATAACAAATACCTTGGAGTGAGTTACAGACTTCAGTGTAATCGAGGGGTTCAGGATTGTTTATATAAAGAATAACAGATGGCCCGGGGTGTGTTACAGCCTGGAATCTAATCAAGGATTTCAGGGTGGTTTATATACAGAATAACTGATACCCCGGCGTGAGTTACAGCCTGGAATCTAATCAAAGGTTTCAGTCCTGCTAAGGTACAGAATAGCAGATGCTCCGTATTGGGTTACATTCTGGAATCTAATGTGAAGCTTTTTATGTGGAATAACCTGTAAGTGGGAGGGAGTTACAAAATGGACAAAAAGGCCAAGTGGTTTCAAATCTTGTCTCACCTTAAACGTAATGCAGTCACAAACTACACGACTTTACTGACTCCCCACGGTCTTAGTTTGAAGACTATCCACCTCAGTTTTCCCCTTTCACTGAAGATATTAATATACCTTTTATAATGCAATGCCATTCTGGTTACAGTGCTGCCTATCTCTCACTGTCTCATTTATCTTCAATACTGTTTGAAGACACTGAAACCAACAGACACTCATAGTTCTAGAAAGAGCATTGTTTAATTGTAGATGCATTATTTGCTTTTATTTGTAGACAACACACAATTTGGACCCACAGAAGGTCAGTGTGGGATTTGAGAAACCCTTCAATTTGAGATGAGACCTAGCCAGGCAGGACTCGGATTCAATGCTGCAAATCTACAATTCAGTGGCTGAGCTCTTTCAGGTTTTGTATATTATATTTCTCTCATATATTAGGAGCTGGGAAAGTAAGGCAGACCTCACTGGAATATCACATTGTCTCTCCATATTCACTGCAAATAGGTTCCAAGTTTTGCATTCTAATCACCTTCAAAGAGCTGTCTCCATTTCCTATTTCTGGTAGCACCAATGAATGAAAATGGCTTTTGACACATTGCCCCCTCTCCCTTGCTGAAAGTATTCCTGACACAAATCAGTCAGGCAGACATCTTAGATTTGTCCACAGCCACCATTTTATATCAGCACAGCGATGACATTGAGTTTCTAAATATGAAAAGCAAGAGAGAGGGGCAACATCAATATAGATTGAAAATATTTAACATTGAACACACATACAGAATCACAGACGAACAGACACACAGAATGTCACACACACACAGATACAGACATCTTCCAGGAATTGTCTACATTTCCTGTCTTGCAAGGGAATTCATGTCTCAAACAGCTTTTGAGACTTTCCCCATTGTGACAGAAATTCAGCCCCAATCTGAAACTTGGAGATATGTAACAGAACAGAAATGAACCAGCAGCTTTCTGTGTTACTGCTCCCAATGTAACATTTGACACTTTAGTTTATCTTGTCTTCAGTCTAATATCCAACAAGTATCACTTCATAGATCCATTAACAGATACCCAGGACTGAGTTACAGAATACCAGATGCCCCGGTGTGAGTTACAGCCTGGAATCTATCGAGTGGTTCAGGGTGGTTTATGTACAGAATAACAGATACCCCAGAGAGAGTTACAGACTGGAATCTAATCAACAGGTTCTGGGTGGTTTATATACAGAATATCAGATACCCAGTAGTGCGGGACAGACTGGAATCTAATCGAGGGGTTCAGGGTTTATGTACAACACATCAGATACCCAGGAGTGAGGGAAAGACCGGAATATAATCAAGGAGCTGTGGTGGCAGATCCAGGGAGGTTTTGTCTCTGACCCAGGGCAGGATTCTGTCTGGATATTTTTATATTACAACATGAAGGTACTGAGTGTAATAGTTTGTTACATCCCGTCATGTCATCTACTTTGCTCTCAGTGTTTTGTGAGTTATATTGAAAACATTGGTAGGTGCAAGAGAATATTCTGGAACGTGATTTGCAGTAAGAATAGAAAGAGCTGAATTTTCTGTGTAAAATGATGAGAAATTCTGAAACAGTATTGTTCAGAGGCTAAAGCTGATCATGTACAAAAACATCAGAAAGTTAGCATGATGGTAGTGCCAGCAGATAGGAGGACCAGTGATACATTGATCATTACTGAGATTACATGTGTTGGGTACATAAGCTTAACATGACAGGAAGTGGAACCAAATCAATGGGGTCAGGGATGGTTTATACATCGAATAACAGCTATCCTGGAGTGAGTTACAGCCTGGAATCGAATTGAGGGTTTCAGGGTGGTTTATATACAGAATATCAGATACCTAGGAGTGAGGGACAGACTGGAATCTACTCGAGCAGGTCAGGATGGTTAATGTACAGAATAACAGATACCCTAGAGAGAGTTACAGACTAGAATCTAATTGAGGGGTTCAGGGTGGTTGATATACAGAATATCAGATAACCAGGTGTGAGGGACAGACTGGAATCTAATCGAGGTGTTTAGGGTTTATGTACAACACATCAGATACCCAGGAGTGAGGGAAAGATCGGAATATAATCAAGGGGTCGGGGTGGGTAATAAACAGCATACCAGATACCCAGGAGTGAGTTACAGACTGGAATGTAATCGAGCGCTTTAGGGTTTATATACAGAATAACAAATATCCAGTTGTGAGGGACAGACTGGAATCTAATCGAGGGGTTTAGGGTTTATATACTGAAAAGCACAAACCCAGTTAAGAGGGACAGACTGGAATCTAATCGAGGGGTTTAGGGTTTATATACTGAAAAGCACAAACCCAGTTAAGAGGGACAGACTGGAATCTAATCGAGGGGTTAAGGGTTTATATACAGCATATCAGATACTAGGAGCAAGGGGCAGACTGGAATCTAATCGAGGGGTTCGGGTGGTTTATATACAGCATACCAGATACCCAGGAGTGAGTTTCAGATTGGAATCTAACAGAGGGATTTGGGGAAGTTTATATTCAACATAATTGATAACAGGGAGTGAATCACAAAACCGCAGAGTCATACAGTCATAGAAATGTACAGCATGGAAACAGATCCTTTGGTCCAACCCGTCCATGCCGACCAGATATCCAAAGCTACTCTAGTCTCTTTCGTCAGCACTTGGCCCATGTCCCTCCAAACCTTCCCATTCACATTACCATCGAGCTGCAGTTTAAATGTTGTAATTGTACCAGCCTCTACCGCTTGCTCTGAAAGCTCATTCCATTTATGTACCACCCTCTGAGTGAACAAGTTGCCCCTTGAACAAGTTGTCTCTTTCGTATCTTTCCCCTCTCACACTAATATATGCCCTCTAGTTCTGGACTCCCCCACCCCAAGGAAAATACTTTGTCTATTCATCCTCTCCATGACCCTCATGATTTTATAAACCTCGATAAGGTTACCCCTCAGCCTCTGATGCTCCAGGGAAAAACAGCCCCAGCCGATTCAGCCTCTCCCTGTAGCTCAAATCATCTAACACGGGCAACTTCCTTGTAAATCTTTTCTGAACCATTTCAGATTTCACAACATCCTCCCTAAAGGAAGGAGACCAGAATTGCACACAATATTCCAACAGTGGCCTCACCAATGTCCTGTCCAAGACCTCTCAATGTCTGTACTCAAAACTCTGACCAGTAAAGGAAAGCATACCAAACGCTGCCTTCATTATCTTATCCACCTGCCACTCTACTTTCACAGAGCTATGAACCTGCACTTCAAAGTCTCTTTGTTCAGCAACTCACCCTTGGACCTGACCATAAAGTGCATAAGACCCACTCAAATTTGCTTTTTCAAAATGCAGCACCTCGTGTTTATCTAAGTGGAATAGAATTGAAGGTTTTGGGGTGTTTTTGAAACATGCGAGTCACACATACAACGAAGTGAGTAACACATTGAAATCTAATCAAGAGGGTTCCGGGTGATTCATATAATCCCGACAGTGGGGAAACAAGCCCTTCATTCCAACAAGACCACACTGACCCACAGAGGAATAGCCCATCCAGACCCATTTCCCCACATTTACCCCTGACTAATGCACCTCACCTGCACATCCCTGAACACTGTGGGCAATTTTAACAGGGATTGGATTGGATGGTTAATATATAGAACAACAGATATCCAGTCGTGTGATACAGACTGGAATCTAATCAAAGGATTGGGGTTGCTAATGTACAGAGTCCCTTAAAAATACGATTCAGTCACACATTGGAATTTTACCAAGGGGATTCAGGATGAGGATGTGTAGATACCCAGCAGTGAGCTGCAGTCAAATTGAGGGGATTGGGTGATTTATAGACAGAGCAACGGGATACGAGAGGGGGGAAAGCAGAGGAGTAAGTAAAACCATGGACCAACTCAACACTGAGCTGAGCCAGACAGGATTCAACTGCTGTAGGTGGAGTTTTCCATGTGTTCTGAAGGATGGGAGAGAAACAGGCAGATACTCTCACTTTCTATGATGCTGCAGTCAAATAGCTGAAGGACAGGGAATCCCTAAGCAGAGACGCAGAGTTTTACTCAGTTTAAACTCTCTCCATCACCCACACCCACACATAGAAACGGAATATAATGTGGAGAAATGTCCATGTGCAGCACAGATTTCCAAACTAACTCAGTGACAGACGAAAACCCCGTTCTCTGCCCAGTCCCTACTTCCAGACCCAGGGAGGTTTTGTCCCTGACCCAGGGCAGGTTTCTCACTGGATATTATTACATTGCAACATGAAGGTACTGAGTGTAACAGTTTGCTACATCCCATCATAACATCGACTTTGCTCTCAGTGTTTTGTGAATTACATTGAAAGCATTGGCAGGTACAAGAGAATATATTCTGGAAGGTGATTTGCAGTAAAAATAGATAAAGCTGAATGTTTCTGTGTAAAATGATGAGAAATTCTGAAACTGTATTGTTCAGAGGCTATGGCTGATCATGTCTAAACATCAGAAAGTTAACATGATGGTAGTGCCAGCAGATAGGAGGACCGGTGATACATTGATCATTACTGAGATTACATGTGTTGGGAACATGAGCTTAACATGACAGGAAGTGGAATCATATCAACTGGTTCAGGGATGGTTTATACAGAAATTAAAAGATACCACAGAGTGAGATACAGCCTGGAATCTAATCAAGGGGTTCAGGGTGGTTTATATACAGAATAACAGATAGCCTGGAGTGTGTTACAGCCTGGAATCCAATCAATACTGGATTGTTCTATATATTAACCATCCAATCCAATCCCTGTTAAAATTGCCCACAGTGTTCAGGGATGTGTAGGTGAGGTACATTAGTTACGGGTAAATTTGGGGAAGTGGGTCTGGATGGGTTATTCTTCTGAGGGTCAGTGTGGTCTTGTTGGGCTGAAGGGCTTGTTTCCCCACGGTCAGGATTATATGAATCACCCGGAACCCTCTCGATTAGATTCCAATGTGTAACTCACTTCCATGTATGTGTGGGTCGCACGTTTCAAAAACACCCCAAAACCTTCAATTCTATTCCACTTGAAGGAGATTAATTTAGATAAATGTGAGGTGCTGCATTTCGGGAAAGCAAATTTGAGCAGGTCTTATGCAATTTATGGTCAGGTCCGAGGTGAGCTGCTAAACAAAGAGACTTTGAAGTGCAGGTTCATAGCTCCTTGGAAGTAGAGTGGCAGGTGGATAAGATATTAAAAGCAGCGTACCCTGAACTCCTCGATTAGATTCCAGGCTGTTTCTCATTCTGTGGTATCAGTTATTCTATATGTAAACCACCCTGAACCCCTTGATTGGATTCCAGGCTGTAACTCACTCCGGGGTATCTCTTATTCTGTATATAAACCACCCCGAACGCCTCGATTAGATTCCAGGCTGTAACTCACTCCGGGCTATCTGTTATTCTTTGTGTAAACCATCCCTGAAACTATTGATTTGATTCCACTTCCTGTCATGTTAAGCTCATTTTCCCACCCAATCTAATCTCAGTAATGATCAATGTATCTCTGGTCCTCCTATCTGCTGGCACTACCATCATGTTAACTTTCTGATGTTTTTGTACATGATCAGCTGTAACCTCTGAACATTACTGTTTCAGAATTTCTCATCATTTTACACAGAAACATTCAGCTCTTTCTATTCTTACAGTAAATCATGTTCCAGAATATTCTCTTGCACCTGCCAATGTTTTCAATGTAATTCACAAAACACTGACAGCAAAGTAGATGTTATGATGGGATGTAGCAAACTGTTACAGTCAGTACCTTCATGTTGCAATGTAATAATATCCAGTCAGAAACCTGTCTGGAAGTGGGGATTGGGCAGAAAATCGGGAGTTTCTTCTGTCACTGAGTTAGTTTGGAAATCTGAGCTGCACCTGGACATTATATTCCGTTTCTATGTGTGGGTGTGTGTGATGGAGAGAGTTTAAACTGAGTATAACTCTGTGTCTCTGCTTCGGGATTCCCTGTCCTTCAGCTATTTGACTGAAGCATCATAGAAAATGAGAGTATCTGCCTGTTTCTCTCCCATCTTTCAGAACACATGGAAAACTCCACCTACAGCAGTTGAATCCTGTCTGGCCCAGCTCATTGTTGAATTTGTCACTGGTGGGTACTTTCTCCTCTGCTTTCCCCCCTCTCGTATCTCATTGCTCTGTCTTTATATCACCCAATCCCCTCAACTTGATTGCAGCCTGCAGCTCACTCCTGGGTATCTGTTATTCTACACGTAATTATCCTAAATCCCCTTGGTAAACTTTCAATGTGTGACTGACTTGTATTTTTAAGGGACTCTGTACATTAGCAACCCCAATCCTTTAATTAGATTCCAGTCTGTATAGATGTAATCGAGTGGTTCAGGGTGGTTTATATACAGAATAACAGATAGACCGGGGTGTGTTATATCTGGAATCAAATTGAGGGGTTCAGGGTGGTTCATATTACAGAAAAACAGATACCGCAGAGTGAGTTACAGCCTGGCATCTAATCGAGGGTTTCAGTCCTGCTTAGGTACAGAATAGCACATGCTCTGCATTGAGTTACATTCTGGATCCAATGTAGTGATATTTGAAGCTTTTTGTGGTTTCAAATTTGCCTCACATTAGACGTAGTACGGTCACAAACTACACGAATTTACTGACTCCCCACGGTCCTAGTTTAAAGACTATCCACCTCAGTTTTCCCCTTTCACTGAAGATATTAATATACCTTTTATAATGCAATGCCATTCTGTTTACAGTGCTGCCTATCTCTCACTGTCTCATTTATCTTTAATCTTGTTTGAAGACACTGAAACCAACAGAAACTCATAGTTCTAGAAAGAGCATTGTTTAATTGTAGATGCATTATTTTCTTTTATTTGTCGACAACACGCAATTTGAACCCACGGAAGGTCAGTGTGGGATTTGAGAAACCCTTCAATTTGGGATAACGCCTCTCCAGGCAGGATTCTGATCCAATGCTGCAAATCTACAATTCAGTGGCTGAGCTCTTTCAGGTTTTGTATATTATGTTTCTCTCATATATCAGGAGCTTGGAAAGTAAAGCAGACCTCACTGGAATGTCACATTGTCTCTCTGCATTCACTGCAAATAGGTTCCAAGTTTTGCATTCTAATCACCTTCAAAGAGCTGTCTCCATTTCCTATTTCTGGTAGCACCAATGAATGAAAATGGCTTTTGACACATTGCCCCCTCTCCTTTGCTAAAAGTATTCCTGACACAAATCAGTCAGGCAGAGATCTTAGATTTGTCCACAGCTGCCATTTTATATCAGCACAGCGATGACATTGAGTTTCTAAATATGAAAAGCAAGAGAGATGGGCAACATCAATAGATTGAAAATATTTAACGTTGAACACACACGCAGAATCACACACAAACAGACATACACAGACACACAGAATCACACACACAGAGATAAAGACACCTTCAAAGAGCTGTCTCCATTTCCTATTTCTGGTAGCACCAATGAATGGAAATGGCTTTTGACACATTGCCCC
The DNA here is from genome assembly GCF_047496795.1 of Chiloscyllium punctatum. NCBI lineage: Eukaryota > Metazoa > Chordata > Chondrichthyes > Orectolobiformes > Hemiscylliidae > Chiloscyllium > Chiloscyllium punctatum. The sequence continues at coordinate 40,772,781 of NC_092757.1, read as the reverse complement.
CTCTCCCTTGCTAAAAGTATTCCTGGCACAAATCAGTCAGGCAGAGATCTTAGATTTGTCCACAGCTGCCATTTTATATCAGCACAGCGATGACATTGAGTTTCTAAATATGAAAAGCAAGAGAGATGGGCAACATCAATAGATTGAAAATATTTAACGTTGAACACACACGCAGAATCACACACAAACAGACTTACACAGACACACAGAATCACACAAACAGAGATAAAGACACCTTCAAAGAGCTGTCCCCATTTCCTACCTTGCAAGGGAATTCATGTTTTGATGATGCATTCATGCAGGAAAATAAAATGCTTTTGAGACTTCATCCATTGTGACCGAAATTCAAGCCCAGTCTGAAACTTGGAGATATGTAACTGAACAGAAATGAACCAGCAGCTTTCTGTGTTCCTGCTCCCAATGTAACATTTGACCCTTTAGTTTATCTTGTCTTCAGTCTAATATCCAACAAGGATCACTTCACAGATCCATTAACAGATACCCAGGACTGAGTTACAGAATACCAGATGCCCTGGAGTGCGTTACAGCCTGGAGTCTAATCGAGTGGTTCAGTGTGTTCGTGGTTTATATACAGAATAACAGATACTAAGGAGTGAGTTACAGATTGGGATGTAATCGAGCGGTTCTGGGTGATTTATATACAGAATAACAAATACCCCAGAGAGAGTTACAGACTGGAATCTAATCAATGGGTTCTGGGTAGTTGATCATATACCCAGAAGTGAGGGATCGACTGGAATCTAATCGAGGGATTTAGGGTTAAGGATTCAGTATATCATTACCGAGGAGTGAGGGCAAGACCAGAATGTAATCGAGAGGTTCAGGGTGGTTTAGATACAGCATACCAGGTACCCAGGAGTGAGGGACAGACGGGAATCTAATCGAGGGTTTTGGGTGGTTTACATACAGAATAACAGATAACAAGGCGTGAGCCACAAAATCGCCAAGTCATACAGTCATAGAGATGTACAGCATGGAAACAGATCCTTTGGTCCAACCCGTCCATGCCGACCAGATATCCTAACCTACTACAGACTCTTTTTAATGCACTTGGCCCATCTCCCTCCAAACCTTCCCATTCACACACCCATCGAGTTGCATTTTAAATGTTGCAATTGTAATAGCCTCGACCACTTCCTCTGACAGCTCATTCCATTTATGTACCACCCTTTGAGTGAACAAGTTGCCCCTTAGGTCTCGTTCATATCTTTCCCCTCTCACACTAAACCTATGCCCTCTAGTTCTGGACTCCCCCAATCCAAGGAAAAGACTTTTTCTATTTAGAACATAGAACATAGAACAATACAGCGCAGTACAGGCCCTTCGGCCCTCGATGTTGCGCCGATCAAAGCCCACCTAACCTACACTAACCCACTATCCTCCATATACCTATCCAATGCCCGCTTAAATACCCATAAAGAGGGAGAGTCCACTACTGCTACTGGCAGGGTATTCCATGATCCTACGACTCGCTGAGTGAAGAACCTACCCCTAACATCAGTCCTATATCTACCCCCCCTTAATTTAAAGCTATGCCCCCTTGTAATAGCTGACTCCATACGTGGAAAAAGGTTCTCACTGTCAACCCTATCTAACCCCCTAATCATCTTGTACACCTCTATCAAATCACCCCTAAACCTTCTTTTCTCCAAAGAAAACAACCCCAAGTGCCTCAGCCTTTCCTCATAGGATCTTCCTACCATACCAGGCAACATCCTGGTAAACTTCCTCTGCACCCGTTCCAGTGCCTCCACATCCTTCCTATAGTATGGCGACCAAAACTGCACACAATATTCCAGATGCGGCCGCACCAGAGTCTTATACAACTGCAGCATGACCTCAGGACTCCGGAACTCAATTCCTCTACCAATAAAAGCCAGTACGCTATAAGCCTTCTTCACTGCACTATTTACCTGGGTGGCAACTTTCAGAGATCTGTGTACATGGACACCAAGATCCCTCTGCTCTTCCACACTACCAAGTAGTCTACCATTAGCCCAGTAATCCATCTTTTTATTACTCTTACCAAAGTGAATCACTTCACACTTAGCTACATTGAACTCCATTTGCCACCTTTCTGCCCAGCTCTGCAGCTTCTCTATATCCCGCTGTAACCTGCCACATCCTTCCTCACTGTCTACAACTCCTCCGACTTTCGTATCATCCGCAAACTTGCTCACCCAACCTTCTAACCCTTCCTCCAGGTCATTTATAAAAATGACAAACAGCAATGGTCCCAAAACAGATCCTTGCGGAACACCACTAGTGACGGCACTCCAAGATGAACCTTTGCCATCAACTACTACCCTCTGTCTTCTTCCAGAGAGCCAATTCCTAATCCAAACCTCCAACTCACCCTCAATGCCATATCTCTGTATTTTCTGCAGTAGCCTACCATGGGGGACCTTATCAAACGCCTTACTAAAATCCATATATACCACATCTACCGCTTTCCCCTCATCTACCTCCTTCGTCACCTTCTCAAAGAATTCAATAAGGTTTGTGAGGCACGACCTGCCCTTCACAAAACCATGCTGACTATCCTTGATCACATCATTCTTATCCAGATGTGCATAAATCCTATCCCTTACAATTCTCTCTAAGACTTTGCCCACAACAGAAGTGAGACTCACTGGCCTATAGTTACTAGGATTATCCCTACTCCCCTTCTTGAACAAGGGAACCACGTTTGCTAGCCTCCAGTCCTCTGGCACTACTCCTGTAGACAAAGAGGACACAAAAATCAAGGCCAATGGCTCTGCAATCTCCTCCCTTGCTTCCCAGAGAATCCTAGGATAAATGCAATCAGGCCCAGGGGACTTATCTATTTTCACCCTTGCCAGAATTTCCAACACCTCTTCTCTACATATCTCAAAGCCATCCATTCTACTTATTCGTGCCTCAGTATTCATATCGACAACAATGTCCTGTTCCTGAGTGAATACTGACGAAAAGTATTCATTCAGCGCCTCCCCAATCTCTTCAGCCTCCACACGTAACTTCCCATTACTATCCTTGATTGGACCTATTCCTTCCCTAGTCATTCTTTTATTCCTAACATACCTATAGAAAGCCTTAGGGTTTTCCCTAATCCTACCAACTAAGGACCTTTCATGTCCCCTCCTTGCTGCTCTTAGCTCTCTCTTCAGGTCCTTCCGGGCTACCTTATAACTCTCAACCCTATTGAACCTTCACGCCTCATCTTTACAAAGGCCGCCCTCTTCCATTTAACAAGGGATTCCAACTCCTTATTAAACCACGGCTCCCTCACACGACCCTTTCCTCCCTGCCTGACAGGTACGTACTTATCAAGGACACTCAATAGTTGCTCCTTGAACAAGTTCCACATATCAATTACGCTCTTGCCTTGGAATCTACTTTTCCAATCCACACATCCTAAGTCATGCCTCAACGCATCATAATTTCCCTGCCCCCAGCTATAACTCTTGCCCTGTAGTACACACTCATCCCTCTCCATCACTCGAGTAAAAATCACCGAATTGTGGTCACTGTCCCCAAAGTGCTCACCTACCTCTAGTTCTAATACCTGGCCTGGTTCGTTACCCAGAACCAAATCCAGTATGGCCTCACCTATTGTTGGCTTATCTACATATTGTGTCAGGAAACTCTCCTGCACACATTGCACAAACACTGACCCATCTAACGAACTTGAGCTATAGCTTTCCCAATCAATATCAGGAAAGTTAAAGTCTCCCATAACAGTCACCCTATTACTGTCACTCTTCTCCTGAATCATCTTCGCAATCCTTTCTTCAACGATTCTAGGACTATTCGGAGGCCTGTAAAAGACTCCTAACAGGGTGACCTCACCTCTCCTATTCCTAACCTCAACCCAAACTACCTCAGATGGCAAATCTTCATCCATCTTCCTTTCCACCGCTGTAATACTATCTTTGACAAGCAAAGCCACACCCCCCCCCCTCTTTTACCCCCACCTCTGACCCTACTAAAACATTTAAACCCTGGAACCTGCAACAGCCAATCCTGTCCCTGATCTAGCCATGTCTCCGTAATAGCCACAACATCGAAGTCCCAGGTACCAACCCAGGTACTGAGTCTCTCTCCATTGGACCTGACCAGAAAGTGCATATCTCCTGCTCAAATTTGCTTTTTCAAAATGCAGCACCTCGCGTTTATCTAAATTAAACTCCATCAAGTGGAATAGAATTGAACGTTTGGGGTGTTTTTTAAACATGCGACTCACACATACATGGAAGTGAATTACATGTTGGAATCTTATCGAGAGGGTTCTGGGTGGTTCATATAATCCCGACAGTGGGGAAACAAGCCCTTCAGCCCAACAAGATTATACTGACCCTCAGAAGAATAACCCATTCAGACCCATTTCCCCACATTTACCCCTGACTAATGCACCTCACCTACACATCTCTGAACGCTGTGAGCAATTTTAACAGGGATTGGATTGGATGGTTAATATATAGAACAACAGATACCCAGTCGTGTGATACAGACTGGAATCTAATCAAAGGATTGGGGTTGCTAATGTACTGAGTCTCTTCAAAATACAAGTCAGTTACAGATTGGAATTTTACAAAGTAAATTTGGGATGGTATAAACTGAAGGAAGGAATTTTGAGACATGGGACACGAAGAATAATTGGTGGATTTCTTAACTAGGTACAAAGAGAGAATGAGAGACAGGATGTAGATGTGAAGATAAGAAAAAATAGAAAACTAGACTATCGGGAATAACATTGTCTCTGTCATCGTCGCCACAGCCACTTCCACTCCCAGTGACATCACTAACCTGCATGACCATAACGCTGCATGTGTCCCCGCCCCCTCGCCAATCTCCGTTACCATGCCTAACCCTGCCCCCACGCCGATCTCCGTCCCCGCCCACATGCCCTACCCCGCCCCTCTCCCAGCTCCAGCCCCACATCAAGTCCTGGCTCCCAGCCCTGCCATGTTTTCACCATCCCTCCAGAACTACACACCTCTGAGGATGAAAGATCAGTCCTCAGCAGAGGCCTCACCTTCATCCCCCTATGCTCTCAGATTAACGAGTTCAACATGTGGCGTGCCATCGAACAATTCTTCTGCTGCCTTCGCCTCTGCATCTACTTCTTCAAACAAGATTCTCGCCCACCCTCTGACAACCCCTGCTTCCACCTCCAACACACCCCTTCCACCTTAACTTCTCCACCCCTCTCACCTATTCCAACCTCTCTCCCTCAGAACGTGCAGCCCTGCACTCCCTCTGTTCCAACCCAACCTCACTATCAAACCAGCAGACAAGGGAGGTGCAGTAGTAGCTTGGCCCACTGACCTTTACACCGCTGAGGCGAAATGCCAGCTCACGGAAACCTCCTCTTACTGCCCCCTTGACCATGACCACACCTCCCACCACCAAACCATCATCTCCCAGACCATCAATAACCTCATCAACTCAGGGGATGTCCCATCCACCACCTCCAACCTCAGTCCCACAACCCCGCACCGCCCGTTTCTACCTCCTGCCCAAAATCGACAAACCTGACTGCCCCGGCCGACCCATTGTCTCAGCCTGCTTCTGCCCCACCGAACTCATCTCTGCATACCTCGACACGGTCCTGTCCCCCTTAGTCCAAGAACTCCCCACCTACGTTCGGGACACCACCCACGCCCTCCACCTTCTCCATGATTTTCACTTCCCCGGCCCCCAACGCCTTATCTTCACCATGGACATCCAGTCCCTATACACCTCCATCCCCCATCACGATGGACTCAAAGCCCTCCGCTTCTTCCTTTCCCGCCGTCCCAACCAGTACCCTTCCACTGACACCCTCCTTCGACTGACTGAACTGGTCCTCACTCTGAACAACTTCTCTTTGCAATCCTCCCACTTCCTCCAAACCAAAGGAGTAGCCATGGGCACCCACATGGGCCCCAGCTATGCCTGCCTCTTCGTTGGATATGTGGAACAGTCCATCTTCCACAGCTACACTGGCACCACCCCCCACCTTATCCTCCGCTACTTTGATGACTGTGTCGGTGCTGCCTCGTGCTCCCACAAGGAGGTTGAACAGTTCATCCACTTTACCAACACCTTCCACCCCGACCTCAAATTCACCTGGACCGTCTCAGACCCCTCCCTCCCCTTCCTAGACCTTTCCATTTCTATCTCCGGCGACCGAATCAACACAGACATTTACTATAAACCGACCGACTCCCACAGCTGCCTAGACTACACCTCCTCCCACCCTGCTCCCTGTAAAAATGACATCCCATTTTCCCAATTCCTTTGTCTCCACCGCATCTGCTCCCAGGAGGACCAGTTCCAAAACTGTACAACCCAGATGACCTCCTTCTTCAAGGACCGCAAATTGCCCCCTGATGTGGTCGATGGTGCCCTCTACCGCATCTCTTCCACTTCCCGCTCCTCCGCCCTTGAGCCCCGCCCCTCCAACCGCCACCAGGACAGAACATAACTGGTCCTCACCTACCACCCCACCAACCTCCATATACAGCATATCATCCACCGTCATTTCCGCCACCTCCAAACGGACCCCACCACCAGGGATATATTTCCCTTCCCTCCCCTATCAGCATTCCGAAAAGACCACTCCCTCCGTGACTCCCTCGTCAGGTCCACACCCCCCACCAACCCAACCTCCACTCTCGGCACCTTCCCCTGCAACCGCAAGAAATGCAAATCTTGCGCCCACACCTCCCCCCTTACTTCCCTCCAAGGCCCCAAGGGACCCTTCCATATCTGTCACAAATTCACCTGCACCTCCACACACATCATTTATTGCATCCGCTGCACCCGATGTGGCCTCCTCTATATTGGGGAGACAGGCCGCCTACTTGTGGAACATTTCAGAGAACACCTCTGGGACACCCGGACCAACCAACCCAACCACCCCGTAGCTCAACACTTCAACTCCCCCTCCCACTCCACCAAGGACATACAGATCCTTGGACTCCTCCATCGCCAGACCATGGCAACACGACGGTTGGAGGAAGAGCGCCTCATCTTCCGCCTAGAAACCCTCCAACCACAAGGGATGAACTCAGATTTCTCCAGTTTCCTCATTTCCCCTCCCCCCACCTTGTCTCAGTCAAATCCCTCGAACTCAACACCACCTTCCTAACCTGCAATCTTCTTCCTGACCTCTCCGCCCCCACCCACTCTGGCCTATCACCCTCACCTTGACCTCCTTCCACCTATCGCATTTCCAACACCCCTCCCCCAAGTCCCTCCTCCCTACCTTTTATCTTAGACTGCTGGACACACTTTCCTCATTCCTGAAGAATGGTTGATGCCAGAAACGTCGAATCTCCTGTTCCTTGGATGCTGCCTGACCTGCTGCACTTTTCCAGCAACACATTTTCAGTATTAAAAGAATTATATGCACATCCCTCAATGTTTTGGCAATTCCTGTGTGCTTTGGTCCTTTTTACAGTGCATTTATAGCAGAGTAATATGTTCAAATGCTGAGACTGATGCCAGAAGTTCTCTCTCCATTAATATGACAGACACTAGCTTTGGAAAGAACCCAACAGGCCAATATATTGAATTCCTGGTAGATAGGGGATTACCCGAAATAAGTTGGGATGCCATAAGTGAGATTTATATCCGACATCCTGATAAGAATGAGAGACAAGAGTAAGGAATCCCAGAAAATGGGGAACATTGAGAGAAGGGGAACATATCACTTCAGATGAGGATCAAATAATGTTATAATGCTTTGTAAATGTTATACATCGTGTGCTCCATTTTTTGTTAACTGTGTCTCCGTTGTTCATTCAGAATATGAAGAATCTTCCTTATCTGAACACACACTGATTAAACAGTGTATATAAAATCATTTTTCCTCCATTTCAAACTATCCTGTTGTCGTGCTACCACGATACATGAACACCAGCTGGCCAATAAAAGACATGCCCCACTATCACTAGTTTCCATGCATACAAACAAAGAAGGGCACCACTTTGACTGGGGCTACACACTCACCCTAGGACAGGCGAAACAAAAACACGCACGAAGTTCTGAGAGGCATGGCATTCTAACCAGAAGTACATTAATAAACACAGCAATTTAGATCCTATCTACCTTCCCTTGCAAAACAGAAGTGGAAATGAAATCGCCCAACTTAAGAAACCAAAACCTACAACTAGAGAGCCGGGACATACTACCAGTCTGTCACCGGAGACTCTAACTGATGATGATACCTAGTCATGGTGGTGAAACATCTGAATTCAAACTTTCAAACTCAGCGAGCTAACTTACATACTTATAAATTGTTATTTTTCTTTTACTAGTTGAATTTGGGACTTCTCTGTCACTCATGGTTTAACAGATTACATGGGGAGGTGAGCTTTTCTGGGTGTGTGGTTTTAATTAGCAGATGGGTTCGACATCGACATCATAACGGTTTGATGGCTTGTCGTATGGGATTTGAACAGATTTGGGGTACAAAAGGTCCTAGTGGATTCCATCACTTGGCAATTAGTGACCTAGAACTTCAAATAAAACAGGTAAGAAAATTCATTTAATTTTGGTTCATTGTGGTTGGTTAAATTAAAAGAAATGGCTTTGAACATTATTAAAGAGGTTCTGGGGTTTGAAGATGATTCCCAAATTTGCCAAGTAAGTTTAGAAAGACAGAGGAAGGGCATACTTTTAAAATTAACCAATAGATTAGAATTGGGTTTCACCAGGGATAAAATGAAAGCTGAAATTGTAATGGAGTTGGTCAAGCACTTTGGTGTATCAGAGAAACTGGCAACTGCAGTCGAGTGAGAAAAAACTTAAACTGCAAATGTGGCAACTTGACTTTGAAGATGAAGAAAGAGACAGAAAGAGAGAGAGCAAAAAAAGAGAAAGAGAAAGAGGAAAAAGAGAGAGAATTTGAAATTCAGAATTTGGAAATTAGATAAGAAAGTTAAATTAACAGGATGAAGATAAAGGGAGAATGTAGGGATGTATAAAACTATGTTAATATATTGCCATATTTCGGTGAAAAAAATGTCAAAACAGTTTTTATTTCATTCGAAAAACTGACTCGGCAGATGGTATGTCCAGTGAACTTGTGGGTAATGCTAGTTCAGACTAAGCTGGTGGGCACAGCTGGTGAGACATGTGCAGCGCTATCAGATGAGGGATCAAGAGATTACGCAGATGCCAAACACGCTGTGTTGATTGCTTATGAATTGGTACTAGAAGCATATAGACGGAAGTTCAGAAATATAGAGATGGAACCAGACCAGACTTATGTTGAGTTTAAAAGAATTAAACATCGTTATTTTGACAAATGGGTGCAGTTTTTAAATATGGATAAGCCCTGTGAGGCACGAAGCGAGATTATTCTGCTAGAGGTGTTTAAGAACTCACTTCCAGAGATGGTAAGAATTCATGTGAATGAATAGAAAGTTCAAGAAGCGAGAAGCGCAGCAGAAATGGCAGGTAAATACGCATTGGTGCATGAGATGAAATTTAGCTTCAGGGAGGATTTTCATCCTGTGAGGGATAGAAATTGGGAGAAGGGGAGCTCCTACACTGCAAAACATAGAGTAAAGCACACTGGGAATACTTTCCCACATGTGAAAAAAGAAGTCCAAGGGGGTTGAAAGGTAGTGAAAGGTCTCAGGTGTTCTCACTATAAGTGAGTGGAACACATAAAATTACGGTGCTGATGGTTTAAGAAGGGCACTGGGAAAAGGTGTTTTCACTGCAGTAAGCTGGGGGACACAGTGCTGGGAATTGAAGGGAGGCACTTTGGGAAAAGGTGTGGTAAAAGAGGCCAAGCCAGTGGCATTAGTGAAAGTGGTAAAGGAGACCCCAAGTGGAGCTGAGGAGCTGCAGGAGAGTGCACAGCCGAGGCAGGGGCTTGGTATGGAGGCAGTGCCTGATTTCTATAAAGAATTCGCCTCTGTGGATAAAACTTACTCAGAAAGAACGGAGTGGGCGGTGGGTGGGGAGCGCAAGAGGTTTCAATTTGTGAGATACGGGATCTGCTCAGTCTCTAACAGTTGAGAAGTGAGGCGCAGGAAAAGCACAACAGATCAGGCAGCATCCAAACAGCAGGACAATCGACATATCAGGCATAAACCCATCATTAGGAATGTTGTGGGGGGAACAAGGGGGCAGAAAAATAAATAGGAGGGTAGGAGCTGGGTTGGTGGGAGGGTCGCCGGGAAGGCGATGAGAAGTTGTAGGTGGGAGTGACAGTGATATGTCGGAGGGGAAGGTGGAATGGATAGGTGGGAAGATGGACAATTAAGATAGTTCAAGAGGGTGGGGCTGATTTGAAAGGTTGGATCGGGGATGAGGTTGGGGCAGTGGAGATTTGGAAATTGGTGAAGTCAACGTTGATGTAGTATAGTTTGCGGGTTCCAGCTGTCCTACCACCTATCCACTTCACCCTCCTCTCCGACCTATCACCATCAGACCCCACCTGCATCTACCTATCGCCTTTCAAGCTAGCTCCCCCAGCTCCACCCCACCCTCCTATTTATTTCTTAGCCCACTTCCCCCTCCCTTACCTCCCACTTTCCTGATGAAGGACCTGTGCCTGAAATGTCGATTCTCCTACCTCTCAGATGCTGCCTGACCTGCTGTGCTTTCCCAGCCCCACACTTTCCAACTCTGATCTTCAGCATCTGAAGTCTTCACATTCTCTCAGCCTCTAATAGTAAGTGATAGAAGTATTTTCACTCTTCCTGACATGGCACTCAAGAGCGTGATAATTTGTGGAATGGGGACAGAAATTAAATGTTCCCTTGTGAAACATCAGGTTGGAATGCCAAATCACGTTTGGGGCAGTAACAGTGACAGTGAGTAACAGAGCGTCATTTCCAGGAATACAGTTTTTTTTCTTGGGAACTACTTAGCAGGATTCAAAGTGGGAGAGGCATCTCTTGTGGTGGAGAAGCCAATGGAAGACTAGGAAACTGGGCAGTTAAAATAAAAATAGCGAGGAATTTTTCCAGACTGTGTAGTAACAAGATCCCACTGTCATTAGTTTCAGCAGTAAAGGTAAACAAAAGAAAAAGACAAAGGAGTTGCTGTTCAGTGAACTGACCCCCTGTTTGATGTTATGGTGCATGAAAAACCTGAACCTGCAGAGGGTCAGGCAGAGGGGTTTAGTCCTGGGGGACTTACAATACATACATACACACACACAAACACTGAGAAAATGAATCAGAATATTTGCTGAACATTATCAACATAAAGATAGGATCCTAAAATTAAAATGGAGACCACAACATTTATTGTATCCGTTGCTCCTGATTTTTTTCTCCTCTACATTGGGGAGACTGGGCGCCTCCTAGCAGAGCGCTTTAGGGAACATCTCCGAGACACCCGCACCAATCAACCAAACCGCCCCGTGGCCCAACATTTCAACTCCCCCTCCCACTCTGCCGAGGACATGGAGGTCCTGGGCCTCCTTCACCGCCGCTCCCTCAACACCAGACGCCTGGAGGAAGAACCCCTCATCTTCCGCCTCGGAACACTTCAACCCCAGGGCATCAATGTGGACTTCAACAGCTTCCTCATTTTCCCTTCCCCCACCTCATCCTAGTTTCAAACTTCCAGCTCAGCACACTCTCCTTGACTTGTCCGGACTTGTCCTACCTGCCTATCTCCTTTTCCACCTATCCACTCCATCCTCTCCTCCCTGACCTATCAACTTCATCCCCTCCCCCACTCACCCATTGTACTCTATGCTACTCTCTCCCCACCCCCACCCTCCTCTAGCTTGTCTCTCCACGCTTCAGGCTCACTGCCTTTATTCCTGATTAAGTGCTTTTGCCCGAAACGTCGATTTTGCTGCTCGTTGGATGCTGCCTGAACTGCTGTGCTCTTCCAGTATGACTAATCCAGTACTTGGTTTCAATTGCAGACTCGGGTGACTATTTGTGTGGAGTTTCCATCCTTTCCCCTTGTCTGTGTGAGCTTCTAATAGGTGCTCCAGTTTGTTCCACAGTCCAAAGCTGCGCTGGTTAGGTGGATTGGTCATGCTAAATTGTCCGTAGTGTTCAGGTTAGGTGAATTGGTCAAGGTTAAATGTAAGGGACCGGGCCTGGGAAGGTTCCTTTTTGGAAGGTTGGTATGGACTTGTTGGGCCGAAGGGCCTGTTTCAACACTGCAGGAATTCGATAAAAGTAAGAATGGTAACAATTACTGTAGAATTTTTTTTAAGCTCGCACACATTGCTGTGATGAGGAACAATGAAGGAGAGAGAATGCAATAGGCCATTCCTTCTCGGGCAGATTACACGTTCTCCCACTCTGAGTTGAATCACACAGTAATGTCATTCTCTCTCAAAGTGGACCATGTGAGGTCTCCTTGTACATTGTCCAAACAATGTTTCCATCACATTCCCTGCTCCATGTAGATGAATCATTGCTGCTGTCATACACAGAGCCATATCCTCATCAGAAAATGGTCTTGATTGATTTGAATATATGTCCCTGCGTCATTAAAAAATTGTTTAAGGCACTACTTGTGTCAAAATGAATACATTTTTTAAAACAAATGCAGAAATTGCTGGAAAAGCTCGGCAGGCCTGTCAGTACCCAGACGCCTTTTACATGCTGCAGTTGTACCAGCCCTCACCATTTCCTCTGGAAGCTCATCCATACGCACACTACCCTCTCATGAAATGGTGCCCCTTTGGGCCTCATCAAAACCTTTCATGCGAGGTATTGGATTTGGTAAATCAAAAAAGAGCAGGATCTATACAATTAAAAGCAGGGCCTTGTCAGTGTTGTTTACAGAGACCTAGGCAGTCAGGTATAATTCTTTAAAGTTTGCATCTCATACAGATAGTGTGGTTAAGAAAGTGTTTAACACATTTGTCTTCATTGGACTGACCTTTGAGTATCAGAATTGGGACGTCATGTTGATGTTGTAAGCTGAAGAGGGTTGAGAACAGATTAACCTGGATGTTGCTGGGAATGGAGGGAGTGAACTATAATGAGAGGCTGGGACTTTTTTCACTGGAGCGGATGGGATTAAGGGGTAACTTTACAGAAGTTTATAAAATAATGAGCGGTACTGAGAAGCTGAAGGGCTGATGTCTTTTCCCTCGAGTTGGGGATTCACAACTGAGGGATATTTTAAGGTGCAAGGAAAAAGATTTAGAAAAGTCATGAGAGGTAATTATTTTAGATAGAAGCTGGCATGTGTGTGGAATGAACTTCCTGAGGAAGTGGTGAAAGTAGGAACAGTAATAACGTTTAAAGGACATTTAGCTCAGTACATGGATGATGCATCAGTTTGGATGGTGCTGTGATCAGCTGCCCTCTCCCTCCTCCTCTCCGAATGTATCCCTGCTGGTTTTCACCCTCTGCCAATGCCTGTGCAGTGGCGTGGGGAGGCCAGCAGAGGGTGGCATTGCATCACTTTAACCACCACAGACACTGCCAGTCCTGCCCCACACAGAGACGCACAGATACACACACGGGGATGGTTAGGACGCAGCGTGAAGCTCATCTGGCAACTTAAATGAAACATAATGAAATGCTCAATCGCTTCGTAAACTGTTAAAATATGAGGGATAGAGAACTCCTAAATTCCACTGTTTAAAAAAAAACATCAATTTATTTTTTGAACTCTGAAAGTGAACATTTTACATTAACTCTGCACAATTCTGAGACCCTCCTTCTCTTATTACCCGACTGCTTATTACCCGACTCCAGCTCTATAACAATATACTGTTTCTGGGTCTGCCATCCTCTCATACCACAGGTGCTTGTAAGCTCTCATTTCAGAACAGCATTCACCCTCTCTTAAAGGTATAGTATAAACTTTCAACTTCATCACATTATACCCTGATGAATATCGATAAGTGGAGCTTATCCGGATTTCTTTCGCTCTGTGGTTTGTCAATATTTCATTCGCTCCGTCTGGTGTGTGTCAGGACTTTTGTTGCTCCATTGACAGCACGTCATTATTCGACTCCGCCCGTGGGAATATATCAGTATTTCACTTGCTCACACTCGTGAGTATGGCAGGATTTCAGTTGTTTCATGGGGACTGTGACAAAATGACAATCTCAGTGTTTGTAGATGGCACCAGACCTGGAAGAATTGTAAAGGCAATAAGGACAATGTGGAACTCTTAACAGGACAGTGACACGTTGGTGTAGTGTTCAGGTGTAAGGCAGATGGGGATCATTGCAGAGCTGTGTGAGGTGATAAACTTTGGTAGGAAAGACAATGAACGACAATATAAAACAGACCGTACCATTATAAAGGGGGTGCAGGAGCAGAGGGTCCTGGGTGTATATGAGCACAGATTGTTGATGATATCAGGACAAGTGGGGAGAGCAGTAACTAGTACAGATTAGTTTCAGTATCTGAGCTGTTTACAGGGGGAGGAGGGGGGAGTCTCCGTGCTCCCTCCCTGGGAGGTGGTGGTGACGATGTGATGTGAGCCCACCCTCCTGCCCACCGAGACTGTGGAGATTCCATTTGTACCAGCTCAACACAAAAGGGAGACGGCATCAGGGCCATGGTTTCCAAGTTGTGCCGGGGTGAAACGGAGCTGCCAGTGGGTTTAAAGTGAGAATTGCCCTTCACTGAACATTGCTCCTTACTCAGTCGGTGGGACGTGGATGTTTCAGAATCTCCACACGAGGCATCCCGGTCCTCTCTGTCTCGTACCAGGGTCCTCCCCACATGGCAGGGTGGGGGCAAGGGGGTGAGGGAACGGATATCACACACTCCACCACCTGGATAGGCCCTTCTCGTCCTATTCCAGGCTGTTTCTCCTGGAATGGGAGAAATGGAGGGAGGGTGGGAGTGGGTGGCCCTGCTGTTAGTGCTGGTGTAGGTGGGGGGACATGGTGACGGGTTCGGAGGGAGTCAGTCCACATTGTTGGACCCATGCAGTGTTATTATTGTGGGGAGGGGGGGTAAAGTGGAGGAGAGAGAGAGAGAGAGGGAGAGAGATGGGGGTGGAGGAGAAGTTGCTGCATGCAGTGAGAGTGGTTTGTGTAACTCCTTATGCTGGATGGATATTTGTTTCAGGTTTTCCCCCTCCTGCTCTGCTGTCGTCTGCACAGCTCCCCGTGCAGGACAGATATATAGTCCGTGTTTATAGACCAATGCACTGCTGTGGTCTGCACAGCTCCCTGTGCTGGACAGATATATAGTCTGGGTTTATAGATCAGTGCCCTGATCTGATCTGTGCAGTGTTTCACTCTGGACAGTTTGCTGGATTATATTAACCAGTGTAATGGATGAATCTGGACAGATTGCTGAGTTGTACTGAGCAGGACATTGGCCTGGTCTGCACAGTGTTCCCCGGTGAACAGATATCTCCTCTGGGTGTATGGTAACTGGGCTGGTTCTGTGAGGTGGATTGAGAATGTGGTATATCAGCTGATCTGGCGATGTCTTTCGTTCCCATTCCTGTGATTGGACCCTCTGTCTCTCTCCCCATTAATGTTACAGTGTGTCCTGGCACAGTACATCATGTTGGTGGGGTGGGTAGTGGGGAAAGGAGATCGACAGGTCAAGGAGTTCCCCAGAACGTTCTGTCCCCAAAATTCTATAACTGACATTCCGCAGAATATTCCATCCGCAACATTCTATAACTGCCATATCCCGGAACGTTCTGTGTACAACATTCTATAACTGACATTCCCCGGAACATTCTGAGCCGACATTCTATAACTGCCATATCCCGGAACGTTCTGTGTACAACATTCTATAACTGACATTCCCCGGAACGGTCTGTCCCCAACATTCTATAACTGACATTCCCGGAACGTTCTGTGTACAACACTCTATAACTGACATTCCCCGGAACGGTCTGTCCCCAACATTCTATAACTGACATTCCCCGGAACGGTCTGTCCCCAACATTCTATAACTGATATTCCCCGGAACATTCTGTCCCCGACATTGTTTGTGAATGGCCGGATGTCAGTGAATTGAACAAACGATAAGATCCCGAGGGAAGAGATCCCGTTCCAGGGAGAAGGAGACATTGTTCCGAAGGGCCCTCAGACAGTTAAAGGGGTGAATACGATTTCCCTGCGGTTGCATTTCCTCACGACACAGGATCGACCACGATTTCGACCAAAATACAGAAATTCCCAAACTCCGTGTGTCTTCAGGAAACTGGGAGAGAATCCTTCAGGACAGCAACGTTCCCACCCTCCGTATTAGGAACTGGGAAGGAGTGACCTGTGTCTGCTCTCAAGTGAATCCAGTGTGTGCGAATGTTCTAGAAACCTTCTGTCCTTATGGATGTGTCTCTGTGTGTTTGGGGAGGGAGGATTTCTTGTGGTTTATGTCACATTTTTGTCAGTAACTCTGACCTTCCCATTAGTTATTTCAGCTCCAATTATTTTAATAAATCCCTGAATACAGGGGCACATTTGAAAATCTCAATGGGTCCCTGATCAAACGGGTCCCTTTGCCTCCAGGCTGATGGATAATGGGTTTGTTTTCCTTCCTCACAGTTAACGTAGTGACCATCTATGTCCTGCTTTATAAAGATTGTGGATTGTCTCCATGTGTCAGACGTTACCTGGGGGCCATGGCAGCGGCGGATCTCCTGGTCATTATCCTCGACCTGATCCTGAGACACATTCCCATTGTTTATCCGGAACAGTTTTATTTCCTGATGGACTCCGTCCCTGTGTGTAATATCCACGCCGTCCTGCTTTATGCAGCCACTGACTGCTCTGTCTGGTTCACCATCACTTTCACCTTTGATCGGTTTGTGGCCATTTGTTGCCAGAAGCTGAAAAGTAAATATTGCAGTGAGAAAACGGCGGCTGTGGTTCTGGGAGCAGTGACTGTGCTGAGCTGTTTAAAGAACGTTTCCTGGTATTTTATGCTCACGGCTCGGTATTGGCTGAGGAACCAGCCCCAGTTTTGTGATGTAACACTCGCTGTTGCATTCTCCAGTGTCTGGGTCACAATCGAGTTCCTCCACCACATTCTAACCCCGTGTGTCCCATTTCTCCTGATTCTGCTGCTCAATGTTCTCACCGTCAGACACATTTTAGTGACCAGCAGAGCCCGCAGGAGACTCCGCGCTCACTCCAATGGGGACGCTCAGTCTGACACTGAAATGAGAAACCGAAAAAAGTCCATCATTTTATTGTTTGTGATCTCGGCCAATTTCATCCTGTTATGGTCAACGTTAATGCTGTTTTCTATATGGACCCGGATGTGGTATATTGGGTATCAGTCTGTGTATCTCCATCACTTTGTGCTGGAATTGGGCTTCATGCTGCAGCTCCTCAGTTGCTGCACAAACACCGCGATTTATGCCGTGACCCAGACTAAGTTTAGACAGCAGCTGAAGAAGGTGCTGAAATATCCCTTCACCCAAATCCATCCATCCATCAAATTCCCTCATTAATCAATCCATCCGGGATTTTCTCATTTCAGTTCAGTGTTTCAGGGATGGAGCAGCCTGTCGCTATGGTAACAGACTGAGGGTGGAGCTGGTTTGTCCATCCTTCTACCCCAGGAGGGTTACAGGGACACAGTTCAATGTTTCTCACAGCTCAGGGGCCAGTGAGAAAAGGCACTATCCCACTGACTGGATCCATCACTTCCATTTGTAAACAATAAAAATGTTCATTAAAGTGTGCCAAGCAGCAGAGTAAATGGTGTTGTTGTGTGTCTTTGTGCTGGAGAAGCTGAAATGGAGAGAGAAAGACTCAGCCCCAAGTCCTGGTCCTCAGGGAAGAGGAGGGCACCTGAGCTCAGGAGCTGGGTTTAACTCACTCTGTCCCCCCCCCGACTCCAAACTGGACTCCCCATTTCCTCTCCCTTACTCTTTCTCATCATTTCTCTCCCTCTCTCTCTCTGCACACTCCCTCTTTCACACCACCTCTCCCTTTTACTCTCCCTCGTCCACCCCTCTCTCACACACACACACACACCCAACCCTGGTTTCTCCACCTCTCTCCACTCATTCCTCTCCCCTCCTCCGTTGCACTCTCTCTCTCTCTCTCCTGCCGTCTGTCTCCCTCCCACAATTCCTTCTCTATCCTATTTCCCCCCTCCTCCCACCTCTCCCGTTTCTCTATCGTCTCACAACCACCCCTCCAACCACATGCAGCCACAGCACCAACCACTACACTCCCCCATCCCCCTCCCCACTCTCTGGATTTGAGGGAGAGGGACGTGACAGGGAGACAGAGTGTACCAGAGAGAGAGGGAGGGGCAGGAGGGAGAGAGATTTAGTCAGAGAGAAACAGAGGGAGGTGGGGAGAAAGAGAGACCGAGGTAGGGGGATCGAGAGTGAGAGAAGGTGGAGGGAGAGTGAAGGAGCAGGGAGAGAGAGAGAGAGAGGAGGCAAGGGAGCGAGAAGGTTAGGGAGGGAGAGAGATTGAAATAGGGGAAGACATAATGAGAGAGGAGTCAGAGAGAGGGACAGAGAGAGGGGGACAGAGGGAGGGGGATAGATGGGGGGGACAGAGAGAGGCGACAGAGTGAGGGGGACAGAGAGATGGGGACAGAGAGAGGAGGGAGAGGGAGGGGGAGAGAGAGCAGGAGGCGGGGGGACAGAGATAGGGCAACCGAGATGGGGGACAGAGAGCTGGGGGACAGAGAGAGAGGGGTCAGAGAGAGGGGGACAGAGAGTGGGGGAGATAGAAGGGGTCAGAGTGAGGGGGACAAAGAGATGTGGACAGGGAGAGGGGGTCAGTGAGAGGGGGCAGAGGGAGGGGGAGATAGAGGGAGTCACAGAGAGGGGCGACAGAGAGTTGGGGGATGGAGAGAGGGGGACAGAGGGAGGGGACAGAGGGGGTGACAGAGAGGGAGGGGATAGAGAGGGGGAAAGAAGGGGGCAGAGAGAGGCGTGGAGAGAGTGGGAGGGGGGACAGAGAGATGGGCAGCAGAGGGAGGGTGGGACAGAGGGGGACATAGAGAGAGAGAGAGAGAGAGGAGGACAATGAGAGAGGGGGACAGAGATCGAAGGACAGAGAGGGGAACGGGGGAGTACAGAGAGAGAGAGGGGAGACAGAGAGAGAGGACAGAGGGAGGGGACAGAGAGTGGGGCAGAGAGCGGGGACAGAGATTGGGGGACAGAAAGGAGGATGGGGGAGTACAGAGAGAGAGGGGGGACAGAGAGAGGGGGACAGAGGGAGGGGTACAGAGAGGGGGACAGAGAGAGGGGTACATAGAGAGAGGGGGACAGAGAGAGGGGGACAGAGAGTGGGTGATGGAGAGAGGGCGACAGTGGTGGGGGAGAGAAGGGGGGACAGAGGAGGGGCAGAGAGAGGCGGGGACAGAGAGGGAGGGGGGACAGAGAGAGAGATGAGGAACAGAGAGGTGGGAAAGAGGGTGGGACAGAGGGGGGGACAGAGAGGGAAGGGAAAGAGAGAGGGGGACGGGGGGACAGAAAGAGAGAGAGGGACAGAGAGAGAGGAGGGGACAGAGAGAGAGGGGGAGACATAGAGAGAGGGGACAGAGAGAGAGGGGGCAGAGAGAGGGGTAGACAGAGAGAGGGGGCAGAGAAAGAGGGGGACAGAGAGGGAGGGGGACAAAGAGAGGGGGAACAGAGAGAGAAGACAGAGAAAGGGGGACATAGAGGGAGGACAGAGAGTGAGGGTGGACAGAGTGTGGGTGACAGAGAGAGGGAACAGAGAGTGGGGGACAGACAGAGGGGGCAGAGAGAGGGGGGACAGAAAGAGAGAGAGACAGAGAGGGGGTACAGAGAGAGAGGGGGGACAGAGAGAGTGGGAGAGAGAGGGGGGGACAGAGAGGGGGTACAGAGAGAGAGGGACAGAGGGGGGGACAGAGGATGGGGTCAGAGAGTGGGGGGAAATAGAAGGGGTCAGAGAGTGGGGAGACAGAGAGAGTGGGGGACACAGAGAGGGGGAGATAGAGGGGGTCAGAGAGACGGGGTCAGAGAGAGGAGGGTCAGAGAGAGGGGGGCAGAAAGAGGGGGATAGAGGGGGATATAGAGGGTGTCAGAGAGAGGGGGAGGAGAGAGTGGGGAATGGAGAGTGGGGGGACAGAGTGGGGGGACAGAGAGAGGGACAGAGTGAGGGGGACAGAGAGGGAGGGGAGACAGAGAGAGGGTCGGAGCAGTGTGGGGGACAAAGTGAGGGGGACAGAAAGAGGGGGGTACAGAGAGGGGGCACAGATAGAGGGGGGCAGGGGGGTACAGAAAGAGAGGGGGACAAAGATCAGGGGACAGAGAGAGAGGGGGACAGAGGGGGGGACAGAGAGAGAGTGGGGGACAGAGAGAGTGAGACAGAGAGAGGGGGGGACAGAGAGAGGGGGAACAGAGGGAGGAGGACAGAGCGAGGGGGACAGAGAGGGGGATAGAGGGAGGGGGACAGAGAGCGGGGGACAGAGAGCGCGGGACAGAGAGGGGGACGGAGAGAGGGGTACAGAGACAGAGGGGGACATAGAGAGGGGGAGATAGAGGGGGTCAGAGAGACGGGGTCAGAGAGAGGGGGACAGAGTGGGAGGTACAGAGAGGGGGTCAGAGAGAGAGGAGGGACAGAGAGAGAGGGACAGAGAGGGGGAACAGAGATTGGGACAGAGAGCACGGGAACAGAGAGAGGGATAGAGAGAGAGGGGACAGAATGAGAGAGGGAGACAGTCAGAGAGAAAGGGGGCAGAGAGAGGGGGACGGAGAGATGGAGGACAGGGAGGGGGAGGAGAGAGAGGAGAGACAGAGAGATGGGGACAGAGATGGGGGACAGAGAGGGGGGAACAGAGAGAGGGGTAGACAGAGAGTCGGGGGCAGAGAAGGAGGGGGTACAGAGAGAGGGGTGTCAGAGACAGTGGGAGAGAGAGAGGGTGACAGAGAGGGAGGGACAGAGAGAAGGGGACAGACAGAGGGGGACAGAAAGAGGGGGCAGAGAGAGGGGGAGAGAGAGAGGGGACAGAGAGAGGGAGGACAGAGAGAGGGGACAGAGAGCAGGGTGGGACAGAGAGGGGGGCAGAGAGAAGCAGACAGAGAGAGTGTGGACAGAAAGGAGGGGACAAAGGGGGACAGAGAGGGGTGAAAGAGGGAGAGAGTGGGACAGAGTGGGGGGACAGAGAGGGGGGACAGAGAGAGGGGGACAGAGGGAGAGCCGGGTCGAGAGAGGGGGACAGATAGAGGGGACAGAGAAAGAGGGGAGACAGAGAGAGAGGGGGGCAGAGAGAGGTGGGACAGAGAGGGATGGAGACAGAAAGAGGAGGGGACAGAGAGGGGGCAGAGAGAGGGGGGACAGAGAGGGAGGGGACAGAGAGAGGGGTGGACAGAGAGGGGGAAGAGAAGGAGTGGGATCAGAGAGTGAAGGGGACAGAGAGAGGGGACAGAGGGTGGACAGGGAGTGGTGAACAGAGAGGGGCGACACAGAGAGAAGGGGTCCCCCTCTCTGTCCCCCTCTCTCTCTGACCCCCTCTCCCTCTGTCACCCCTCTGTCTGTCCCCCTTTGTCCCCCTCCTCTCTGTCCACACTTTCTCTGTCTGCTTCTCTCTGCCCCCCTCTCTGTCCCGCCCCTCTCTCTGTCCCCTCTCTCTCTGTCCTCCCTCTCTCTCTCCCCTCTCTCTGCCCCCCTCTCTGTTCCCCCCTCCCTCTGCCCCCTCTCTCTGTCCTCCCACTCTCTGTCCCTCTCTCTCTGTCACCCCTCTCTATGTTCCCCATCTCACTCTATCCCCTCTCTCTCTGTCCCCCACTTTCTGTCCCCTCTCTTCCTCTGTCCCCTCTCTCCCACTGTCCCCCCTCTCTCTCTATCCCCTCTCTCACTCTCTCTGCCCATCCTCTCTCTGTCCCCCCTCTCTGTTCCCTCTCTCTCTGTCCTCGCTCTTTCTGTCCCCTCTCACTGTTCCCCCTCCCTCTGTCCCCCCTCTCTGTCCTCCCACTCTCTGTCCCCCTCTCTCTGTCACCCCTTTCTATGTTCCCCATTTCACTCTATCCCCTCTCTCTCTGTCCCCCACTCTCTTTCCCCTCTCTTCCTCTGTCCCCTCTCTCCCACTGCCCCCTCTCTCTCTCTATCCCCACTCTTGCTCTCTCTGCCCATCCTCTCTCTGTCCCCCCTCTCTGTCCCCTCTCTCTCTGTCCCTCTCTCTCTGTCCCGCCACTCTGTTCCCCCACACTCTGTTCCCCCACACTCTGTTCCCCCACTCTCTGTCCCCCCACTCTCTGACCCCTTCTATATCCACATATCTTTGTCCCCAGCTCTCTGTGCGCTCTCTCTGTCCCCATTTCTTTGTCCACCCCTCTGCCCCCTCTCTCTGTACCCCCTCTCTATCCCCCCTCTCTGTCGCCATCTCTCTTTCCTCCCTCTCTCTGTCCCCCTCTCTCTGTCCCTCCCACTCTCTGTCCCCCCTCTCTCTGCCCCCTCTCTCTCTGTCCCCCTCTCTCTCTCTCCTCCCTCTCTCTATTCCCCCTCTCTCTGCCACCCTCTCTGTCCTCCCTCTCTCTGTCCTGTCGCTCTGTTCCCCCCTCTCTCTGTTCCCCCTCTCTGTCCAGCTCTCTCTGCCCCCCTCTCTGTTCCCCCCTCTCTCTGTTCCCCCTCTCTGTCCAGCTCTCTCTGCCCCCCTCTCTGCCCCCCTCTCTCTGTCCCCCCTCTCTGTATCCCCATCTCTGTCGACCCCGT
Source organism: Chiloscyllium punctatum (assembly GCF_047496795.1). NCBI lineage: Eukaryota > Metazoa > Chordata > Chondrichthyes > Orectolobiformes > Hemiscylliidae > Chiloscyllium > Chiloscyllium punctatum. The sequence continues at coordinate 40,750,208 of NC_092757.1, read as the reverse complement.
CTCTGCCCCCCTCTCTCTGTCCCACTCTGTCGCCCATCTCTCTGTTCCCGTCTCTCTGTCCCCCCTCTCTCTGCCCCACCCGTCCCTCCTCTCTCTGTCCCGCATGTCTATGTACCCCCTCTCTCTCTGTCCCCTCTCTCTGTTCCCCCCACTCTGTCCCCCCCTCTCTGTACCCCCACGCTCTGATCCCTTCTATTTCCCCCTCTCTCTGACCCCACTCTCTGTCCACCTCTCTCTGTACCCCCTTTCTCTGATCCCTTTCTGTTCCCCCTCTCTCTGTCCTGCCCCCTCTGTCCCCCCCTCTCTGTTTCCTCTCTATGTCCCCTCTCTTTGTTCCCCCCACTCGGTCCCCCTTCTCTCTGTGCACCCTATCTCTCCCTTGCTTCTCTCTCTTTCTCTCTCTCTCTCTCCCTGCTCCTTCACTCTCCCTCCACCTTCTCTCACTCTCGATCCCCCACCTCGGTCTCTCTTTCTCCCTACCTCCCTCTGTTTCTCTCTGACTAAATCTCTCTCCCTCCTGCCCCACCCCCCTCTCTCTGACATCCAATACCTCCCCCCTCTCTGACCCCCTCTCTCTGACCCTGTCTCTCTGACCCCCTCTATCGCCCCCTCTCTGTGTCCCTCTCTCTCTCTCTCTCTGTCCCCCTCTCTCTGTCCCCCCTCTCTGTCCCCTCCCTCTGTCCCCCCTCTCTCTGTCCCCCATCTCTCTCTCTGTAACCCCCCGTCCCCATCTCTGTCCCCAATCTCTGTCCCCCTCTCCCTGTCCCCATCTCTCTTCCCCGCCTCACTCTGACCCCTTCTATCACCCCCACTCTCTGTCCCCCCTCTCTGTCACCCTCTCTCTGACCCCTCTCTCTCTGTCCCCCAGCTCTCTGTCACCCCTCTCGGTTGCCCGCTCTCTGTCCCTCCCCGCTCTCTCTCTCCCCCTCTGTCTCCCTCCTCTCTCTGTCCCCATCTCTCTGTCCCCCTCACTCTGTCGCCTCTCTCTGTCCCCCTCGCTCTGTCCCCCCCGTACCCCTCTCTCTGTCCCTCCCCGCTCTCTCTCTCCCCCTCTGTCTCCCTCCTCTCTCTGTCCCCATCTCTCTGTCCCCCTCCCTCTGTCCCCCTCTCTCTGTCCCCTCCCTCTGTGCCCCTCTCTCTGTCCCTCTCTCTGTCCCTCTCACTCTGTCGCCTCTCTCTGTCCCCCCCATCTATCCCCCTCCCTCTGTCCCCCTCTCTCTGTCCCTCTCTCTGACTCCTCTCTCATTATGTCTTCCCCTATTTCAATCTCTCTCCCTCCCTCACCTTCTCGCTCCCTTGCCTCCTCTCTCTCTCTCTCTCCCTGCTCCTTCACTCTCCCTCCACCTTCTCTCACTCTCGATCCCCCTACCTCGGTCTCTCTTTCTCCCCACCTCCCTCTGTTTCTCTCTGACTAAATCTCTCTCCCTCCTGCCCCTCCCTCTCTCTCTGGTACACTCTGTCTCCCTGTCACGTCCCTCTCCCTCAAATCCAGAGAGTGGGGAGGGGGATGGGGGAGTGTAGTGGTTGGTGCTGTGGCTGCATGTGGTTGGAGGGGTGGTTGTGAGACGATAGAGAGACGGGAGAGGTGGGAGGAGGGGGGAAATAGGATAGAGAAGGAATTGTGGGAGGGAGACAGACGGCAGGAGAGAGAGAGAGAGAGTGCAACGGAGGAGGGGAGAGGAATGAGTGGAGAGAGGTGGAGAAACCAGGGTTGGGGGTGTGTGTGTGTGTGAGAGAGGGGTGGACGAGGGAGAGTAAAAGGGAGAGGTGGTGTGAAAGAGAGAGTGTGCAGAGAGAGAGAGAGGGAGAGAAATGATGAGAAAGAGTAAGGGAGAGGAAATGGGGAGTCCAGTTTGGAGTCGGGGGGGGGGACAGAGTGAGTTAAACCCAGCTCCTGAGCTCAGGTGCCCTCCTCTTCCCTGAGGACCAGGACTTGGGGCTGAGTCTTTCTCTCTCCATTTCAGCTTCTCCAGCACAAAGACACACAACAACACCATTTACTCTGCTGCTTGGCACACTTTAATGAACATTTTTATTGTTTACAAATGGAAGTGATGGATCCAGTCAGTGGGATAGTGCCTTTTCTCACTGGCCCCTGAGCTGTGAGAAACATTGAACTGTGTCCCTGTAACCCTCCTGTGGGAGAAGGATGGACAAACCAGCTCCACCCTCAGTCTGTTACCATAGCGACAGGCTGCTCCATCCCTGAAACACTGAACTGAAATGAGAAAATCCCGGATGGATTGATTAATGAGGGAATTTGATGGATGGATGGATTTGGGTGAAGGGATATTTCAGCACATTCTTCAGCTGCTGTCTAAACTTAGTCTGGGTCACGGCATAAATCGCGGTGTTTGTGCAGCAACTGAGGAGCTGCAGCATGAAGCCCAATTCCAGCACAAAGTGATGGAGATACACAGACTGATACCCAATATACCACATCCGGGTCCATATAGAAAACAGCATTAACGTTGACCATAACAGGATGAAATTGGCCGAGATCACAAACAGTAAAATGATGGATTTTTTTCAGTTTCTCATTTCTGTGTCAGACTGAGCGTCCCCATTGGTGTGAGCGCGGAGTCTCCTGCGGGCTCTGCTGGTCACTAAAATGTGTCTGACGGTGAGAACATTGAGCAGCAGAATCAGGAGAAATGGGACACACGGGGTTAGAATGTGGTGGAGGGACTCAATTGTGACCCAGACACTGGAGAATGCAACAGCGACTGTTACATCACAAAACTGGGGCTGGTTCCTCAGCCAATACCGAGCCGTGAGCATAAAATACCAGGAAATGTTCTTTAAACAGCTCAGCACAGTCACTGCTCCCAGAACCACAGCCGCCGTTTTCTCACTGCAATATTTACTTTTCAGCTTCTGGCAACAAATGGCCACAAACCGATCAAAGGTGAAAGTGACGGTGAACCAGACAGAGCAGGCAGTGGCTGCATAAAGCAGGACAGCGTGGATATTACACACCGGGACGGAGTCCCTCAGGAAATAAAACTGTTCCGGATAAACAATGGGAATGTGTCTCAGGATCAGGTCGAGGATAATGACCAGGAGATCCGCCGCTGCCATGGCCCCCAGGTAACGTCTGACACATGGAGACAATCCACAATCTTTATAAAGCAGGACATAGATGGTCATTACGTTAACTGTGAGGAAAGAAAACAAACCCATTATCCATCAGCCTGGAGGCAAAGGGACCCGTTTGATCAGGGACCCATTGAGATTTTCAAATTGGAGCCGAAATAACTAATGGGAAGGTCAGAGTTACTGACAAAAATGTGACATAAACCACAAGAAATCCTCCCTCCCCAAACACACAGAGACACATCCATAAGGACAGAAGGTTTCTAGAACATTCCCACACACTGGATTCACTTGAGAGCAGACACAGGTCACTCCATCCCAGTTCCTAATACGGAGGGTGGGAACGTTGCTGTCCTGAAGGATTCTCTCCCAGTTTCCTGAAGACACACGGAGTTTGGGAATTTCTGTATTTTGGTCGAAATCGTGGTCGATCCTGTGTCGTGAAGAAATGCAACCGCAGGGAAATCGTATTCACCCCTTTAACTGTCTGAGGGCCCTTCGGAACAGTGTCTCCTTCTCCCTGGAACGGGATCTCTTCCCTCGGGATCTTATCGTTTGTTCGATTCACTGACATCTGGCCGCTCACAAACAATGTCAGGGACAGAATGTTCCGGGGAATGTCAGTTATAGAATGTTGGGGACAGACCGTTCCGGGGAATGTCAGTTATAGAATGTTGGGGACAGACCGTTCCGGGGAATGTCAGTTATAGAATGTTGGGGACAGACCGTTCCGGGGAATGTCAGTTATAGAATATTGGGGACAGACCGTTCCGGGGAATGTCAGTTATAGAATGTTGTACACAGAACGTTCCGGGATATGGCAGTTATAGAATGTCGGCTCAGAATGTTCCGGGAATGTCAGTTATAGAATGTTGTACACAGAACGTTCCGGGATATGGCAGTTATAGAATGTTGGGGACAGACCGTTCCGGGGAATGTCAGTTATAGAATGTTGTACACAGAACGTTCCGGGATATGGCAGTTATAGAATGTCGGCTCAGAATGTTCCGGGGAATGTCAGTTATAGAATGTTGTACACAGAACGTTCCGGGATATGGCAGTTATAGAATGTTGGGGACAGACCGTTCCGGGGAATGTCAGTTATAGAATGTTGTACACAGAACGTTCCGGGATATGGCAGTTATAGAATGTCGGCTCAGAATGTTCCGGGGAATGTCAGTTATAGAATGTTGTACACAGAACGTTCCGGGATATGGCAGTTATAGAATGTTGCGGACGGAATATTCTGCGGAATGTCAGTTATAGAATTTTGGGGACAGAACGTTCTGGGGAACTCCTTGACCTGTCGATCTCCTTTCCCCACTACCCACCCCACCAACATGATGTACTGTGCCAGGACACACTGTAACATTAATGGGGTGAGAGACAGAGGGTCCAATCACAGGAATGGGAACTAAAGACATCGCCAGATCAGCTGATATATCACATTCTCAATCCACCTCACAGAACCAGCCCAGTTACCATACACCCAGAGGAGATATCTGTTCACCGGGGAACACTGTGTAGACCAGGCCAATGTCCTGCTCAGTGCAACTCAGCAATCTGTCCAGATTCATCCATTACACTGGTTAATATAATCCAGCAAACTGTCCAGAGTGAAACACTGCACAGATCAGATCAGGGCATTGATCTATAAACCCAGACTATATATCTGTCCAGCACAGGGAGCTGTGCAGACCACAGCAGTATATTGATCTATAAACCCAGACTATATATCTGTCCAGCACGGGGAGCTGTGCAGACCACAGCAGAGCATTGGTCTATAAACACGGACTATATATCTGTCCTGCACGGGGAGCTGTGCAGACGACAGCAGAGCAGGAGGGGGAAAACCTGAAACAAATATCCATCCAGCATAAGGAGTTACACAAACCACTCTCACTGCATGCAGCAACTTCTCCTCCACCCCCATCTCTCTCCCTCTCTCTCTCTCTCTCCTCCACTTTACCCCCCCTCCCCACAATAATAACACTGCATGGGTCCAACAATGTGGACTGACTCCCTCCGAACCCGTCACCATGTCCCCCCACCTACACCAGCACTAACAGCAGGGCCACCCACTCCCACCCTCCCTCCCTCCCTCCATTTCTCCCATTCCAGGAGAAACAGCCTGGAATAGGACGAGAAGGGCCTATCCAGGTGGTGGAGTGTCCGATATCCGTTCCCTCACCCCCTTGCCCCCACCCTGCCATGTGGGGAGGACCCTGGTACGAGACAGAGAGGACCGGGACACCTCGTGTGGAGATTCTGAAACATCCACGTCCCACCGACTGAGTAAGGAGCAATGTTCAGTGAAGGGCAATTCTCACTTTAAACCCACTGGCAGCTCCGTTTCACCCCGGCACAACTTGGAAACCATGGCCCTGATGCCGTCTCCCTTTTGTGTTGAGCTGGTACAAATGGAATCTCCACAGTCTCGGTGGGCAGGAGGGTGGGCTCACATCACATCGTCACCACCACCTCCCAGGGAGGGAGCACGGAGACTCCCCCCTCCTCCCCCTGTAAACAGCTCAGATACTGAAACTAATCTGTACTAGTTACTGCTCTCCCCACTTGTCCTGATATCATCAACAATCTGTGCTCATATACACCCAGGACCCTCTGCTCCTGCACCCCCTTTATAATGGTACGGTCTGTTTTATATTGTCGTTCATTGTCTTTCCTACCAAAGTTTATCACCTCACACAGCTCTGCAATGATCCCCATCTGCCTTACACCTGAACACTACACCAACGTGTCACTGTCCTGTTAAGAGTTCCACATTGTCCTTATTGCCTTTACAATTCTTCCAGGTCTGGTGCCATCTACAAACACTGAGATTGTCATTTTGTCACAGTCCCCATGAAACAACTGAAATCCTGCCATACTCACGAGTGTGAGCAAGTGAAATACTGATATATTCCCACGGGCGGAGTCGAATAATGACGTGCTGTCAATGGAGCAACAAAAGTCCTGACACACACCAGACGGAGCGAATGAAATATTGACAAACCACAGAGCGAAAGAAATCTGGATAAGCTCCACTTATCGATATTCATCAGGGTATAATGTGATGAAGTTGAAAGTTTATACTATACATTTAAGAGAGGGTGAATGCTGTTCTGAAATGAGAGCTTACAAGCACCTGTGGTATGAGAGGATGGCAGACCCAGAAACAGTATATTGTTATAGAGCTGGAGTCGGGTAATAAGCAGTCGGGTAATAAGAGAAGGAGGGTCTCAGAATTGTGCAGAGTTAATGTAAAATGTTCACTTTCAGAGTTCAAAAAATAAATTGATGTTTTTTTTTAAACAGTGGAATTTAGGAGTTCTCTATCCCTCATATTTTAACAGTTTACGAAGCGATTGAGCATTTCATTATGTTTCATTTAAGTTGCCAGATGAGCTTCACGCTGCGTCCTAACCATCCCCGTGTGTGTATCTGTGCGTCTCTGTGTGGGGCAGGACTGGCAGTGTCTGTGGTGCTTAAAGTGATGCAATGCCACCCTCTGCTGGCCTCCCCACGCCACTGCACAGGCATTGGCAGAGGGTGAAAACCAACAGGGCTACATTCGGAGAGGAGGAGGGAGAGGGCAGCTGATCACAGCACCATCCAAACTGATGCATCATCCATGTACTGAGCTAAATGTCCTTTAAACGTTATTACTGTTCCTACTTTCACCACTTCCTCAGGAAGTTCATTCCACACACATGCCAGCTTCTATCTAAAATAATTACCTCTCATGACTTTTCTAAATCTTTTTCCTTGCACCTTAAAATATCCCTCAGTTGTGAATCCCCAACTCGAGGGAAATGACATCAGCCCTTCAGCTTCTCAGTACCGCTCATTATTTTATAAACTTCTGTAAAGTTACCCCTTAATCCCATCCGCTCCACTCCCTCCATTCCCAGCAACATCCAGGTTAATCTGTTCTCAACCCTCTTCAGTTTACAACATCAACATGACGTCCCAATTCCGATACTCAAAGGTCAGTCCAATGAAGACAAATGTGTTAAACACTTTCTTAACCACACTATCTGTATGAGATGCAAACTTTAAAGAATTATACCTGACTGCCTAGGTCTCTGTAAACAACACTGACAAGGCCCTGCTTTTAATTGTATAGATCCTGCTCTTTTTTGATTTACCAAATCCAATACCTCGCATGAAAGGTTTTGATGAGGCCCAAAGGGGCACCATTTCATGAGAGGGTAGTGTGCGTATGGATGAGCTTCCAGAGGAAATGGTGAGGGCTGGTACAACTGCAGCATGTAAAAGGCGTCTGGGTACTGACAGGCCTGCCGAGGTTTTCCAGCAATTTCTGCATTTGTTTTAAAAAATGTATTCATTTTGACACAAGTAGTGCCTTAAACAATTTTTTAATGACGCAGGGACATATATTCAAATTTTCTGATGAGGATATGGCTCTGTGTATGACAGCAGCAATGATTCATCTACATGGAGCAGGGAATGTGATGGAAACATTGTTTGGACAATGTACAAGGAGACCTCACATGGTCCACTTTGAGAGAGAATGACATTACTGTGTGATTCAACTCAGAGTGGGAGAACATGTAATCTGCCTGAGAAGGAATGGCCTATTGCATTCTCTCTCCTTCATTGTTCCTCATCACAGCAATGTGTGCGAGCTTAAAAAAAATTCTACAGTAATTGTTACCATTCTTACTTTTATAGAATTCCTGCAGTGTTGAAACAGGCCCTTCGGCCCAACAAGTCCATACCAACCTTCCAAAAAGGAACCTTCCCAGGCCCCTTACATTTAACCTTGACCAATTCACCTAACCTGAACACTACGGACAATTTAGCATGACCAATCCACCTAACCAGCGCAGCTTTGGACTGTGGAACAAACTGGAGCACCTATTAGAAGCTCACACAGACAAGGGGAAAGGATGGAAACTCCACACAAATAGTCACCCGAGTCTGCAATTGAAACCAAGTACTGGATTAGTCATACTGGAAGAGCACAGCAGTTCAGGCAGCATCCAACGAGCAGCAAAATCGACGTTTCGGGCAAAAGCACTTAATCAGGTATAAAGGCAGTGAGCCTGAAGCGTGGAGAGATAAGCTAGAGGAGGGTGGGGGTGGGGAGAGAGTAGCATAGAGTACAATGGGTGAGTGGGGGAGGAGATGAAGTTGATAGGTCAAGGAGGAGAGGATGGAGTGGATAGGTGGAAAAGGAGATAGGCAGGTAGGACAAGTCCGGACAAGTCAAGGAGAGTGTGCTGAGCTGGAAGTTTGAAACTAGGATGAGGTGGGGGAAGGGAAAATGAGGAAGCTGTTGAAGTCCACATTGATGCCCTGGGGTTGAAGTGTTCCGAGGCGGAAGATGAGGGGTTCTTCCTCCAGGCGTCTGGTGGTGAGGGAGCGGCGGTGAAGGAGGCCCAGGACCTCCATGTCCTCGGCAGAGTGGGAGGGGGAGTTGAAATGTTGGGCCACGGGGCGGTTTGGTTGATTGGTGCGGGTGTCTCGGAGATGTTCCCTAAAGCACTCTGCTAGGAGGCGCCCAGTCTCCCCAATGTAGAGGAGACCACATCGGGAGCAACGGATACAATAAATGATATTAGTGGATGTGCAGGTGAAACTTTGATGCATGTGGAAGGCTCCTTTAGGGCCTTGGATACAGGTGAGGGAGGAGGTGTGGGCACAGGTTTTACAGTTCCTGCGGTGGCAGGGGAAAGTGCCAGAATGGGAGGGTGGGTCGTAGGGGGGTATGGACCTGACCAGGTAGTCGCGGAGGGAACGGTCTTTGCGGAAGGCGGAAAGGGGTGGGGAGGAAAATATATCCCTGGTGGTGGGGTCTTTTTGGAGGTGGCAGAAATGTCGGCGGATGATTTGGTTTATGCGAAGGTTTGTAGGGTGGAAGGTGAGCACCAGGGGCGTTCTGTCCTTGTTACGGTTGGAGGGGTGGGGTTTGAGGGCAGAGGTGCGGGATGTGGACGAGATGCATTGGAGGGCATCTTTAACCACGTGGGAAGGGAAATTGCGGTCTCTAAAGAAGGAGGCCATCTGGTGTGTTCTATTGTGGAACTGGTCCTCCTGGGAGCAGATACGGCGGAGGTGGAGAAATTGGGAATACAGGATGGCATTTTTGCAAGAGATAGGGTGGGAAGAGGTGTAATCCAGGTAGCTGTGGGAGTCGGTGGGTTTGTAAAAAATGTCAGTGTCAAGTCGGTCGTCACTAATGGAGATGGAGAGGTCCAGGAAGGGGAGCGAGGTGTCAGAGATGGTCCAGGTAAATTTAAGGTCAGGGTGGAATGTGTTGGTGAAGTTGATGAATTGCTCAACCTCCTCGCGGGAGCAGGAGGTGGCGCCAATGCAGTCATCAATGTAGCGGAGGAAGAGGTGGGGAGTGGTGCCGGTGTAATTACGGAAGATCAACTGTTCTACATAGCCAACAAAGGGACAGGCATAGCTGGGGCTCATACGTGTGCCCATGGCTACGCCTTTGGTCTGGAGGAAGTGGGAGGATTCAAAGGTGAAATTGTTAAGGGTGAGGACCAGTTCGGCCAAACGAATGAGAGTGTCAGTGGAAGGGTACTGTTGGGGACGTCTGGAGAGGAAAAAACGGAGGGCTTGGAGGCCCTGGTCATGGCGGATGGAGGTGTAGAGAGATTGGATATCCATGGTCAAGATGAGGCGTTGGGGGCCGGGGAAAGTGACGTCTTGGAGGAGGTGGAGGGCGTGGGTGGTGTCTCAAACGTATGTGGGGAGTATCTGGACTGGGGGGATAGGACAGTGTCGAGGTAGGTAGAGATGAGTTCAGTGGGGCAGGAGCATGCTGAGACAATGGGTCGGCCAGGGTGGTCAGGCTTGTGGATCTTGGGAAGGAGGTAGAACGGGGCAGTGCGGGGTTCCCGGACTATGAGGTTGGAAGCTGTGGGTGTGAGATCTCCTGAGGTGATGAGGTTCTGTGTGGTCTGGGAGATGATGGTTTGGTGATGGGGGTGGGGTCATGGTCGAGGGGGCAGTAGGAAGAAGTGTCCTCGAGTTGGCGTTTTTTTTTAGATTAGATTACTTACAGTGTGGAAACAGGCCCTTCGGCCCAACAAGTCCACACTGCCCCGCCGAAGCGTAACCCACCCATACCCCTACATCTACATCTACATCTACCCCTTACCTAACACTACGGGCAATTTAGCATGGCCAATTCACCTGATCTGCACATCTTTGGACTGTGGGAGGAAACCGGAGCACCCGGAGGAAACCCACGCAGACACGGGGAGAACGTGCAAACTCCACACAGTCAGTCACCTGAGGCGGGAATTGAACCCGGGTCTCCGGCGCTGTGAGGCAGCAGTGCTAACCACTGTGCCACTGTGCCGCCCATACCTCATTGAAACCCTGGTGCTGTGAGGCAGCAGTGCTAACCATTGAGTCACTGTGCTATCCTTTGGGCGATCCCTGACCAGAAATCATTTGAATCTCCTCACTGCCTAATACAAAAGTAATTCAGCCAAATCCAAATTTCCCAGGATGAAATCTCATAACCTAGTAGCTTGTGTGAGTAGGATATCTTCAGAAGCAGAATTTCTCAATTTTTCCCTTTGTCATGAATTACACTAATATCTGGACAAAGTTCTTTAAACTGCAGAGATTTTGTTCATCGAATACGTGTGCGCGCACGCGCCATTGTTTTTAGAAAGGGAAATATTGATTAGCTTACTTACAGTGTGGAAACAGGCCCTTTAGCCCAACAAGTCTACACCGACCATCCGAAGAGCAACCCACCCAGAACCATTCCCCTTCATTTACACCTGCACCTAACACTACAGGCAATTTAACATGGCCAATTCACCTGACCTGCACATCTTTGGACTGTGGGAGGAAACCCACGCAGACACAGGGAGAATGTACAAACTCCACACAGACAGTCGGTCGAGGCTGGAATTGAACCCGAGTCTCTGGCACTGTAAGGCAGCAGTGCTAACCACTTTGCCACTCATTACATATTATGTATTTGCAATACCCAAACAGTTTGCCATTCATCTTTCCATCATAGTTTGAGTAACATTGCTCTGGATCATAAACGTGTTGTTTCAGCAGATTAAAGAAACTAGCCTGAATTGTTCCTAAAACTGACCCGGACCCAGTCTGAGACTGATATCATCGGCCATATCACCAAATGGTCACATTTAACATTTGTTATGAGCAGTGGAGGAGTGGGACTAGAAAAGGAAGCAGAGACCCAAAAAGTTGGGGAACTATAGACTGGTGAGCCTGATGTCAGTGATTGGTAAGTTGGAGGGGATCCTGAAGAACAGGATTTACACACTTTTGGGAAGGCAAGGGCTGATCGGGGTAGTCGATGTGGCTTTCTGCATGGGAAATCATGTCTCATTAATTTAATTGAGTTTATGAAGTGGTGACAGAGGAGATTGATGAAGGCAGTTTGGTAAACATTGTCTACATAGACCTCAGCAAGGTAGCCTGAACTCTAATGCTTTCTTATTTTAATGGAAATGTAAAGTGTCTGTTCCAGATGCAATGTGACTGGTCAAACTACTCGGTGTGAAGCAAAACACCATTTATTTAAACAAGAAAGATAAAATTAAACCAAAGAAAGAGGAATTTAGAATAACGTATTTCTATTGGCCAACTTAACAGAACAATAGACCGTGGAGCTATTACTAGTGAACTGTTCCAATATAGGAATATCCCATAAACACAGCCCTTGGCAGAAAGGAATATTCAGAAAAAGATTGTCACAATCATTTCTCCAATCCAGGAATTAAAAACAGCATCAAGAGAAAATTCAGAGAGAGTAGCAGCCAGGACACATTCACTGAAGCTTCCAACTCTGTGGAGACCCCAATAGTTTCTGATGTTACTGAGAAAGCAAAACCCAGAAATCTGTGAGAGCTGGCCACACCCATTCAGGCTGCATTAAAATAAACACAAGGCCTCCTTCGCTGTTTACTCAAGTGGTCTAAATTAACCAGCTTGGTAACGATCATTCAATCTCTTTCTTAAAAGAAACCACAACAAAATAATTTCTTAAAGCTGCAGCATCATCACACTTGTGAGCACATCGAACTTTCAAACAGGAACCAGGGGTAACCCAATCAGGCCCTTGGCCCTGTCCAATCGGACGAGGAAGAAGCAAGTCAGTCCCTTGAGTCATTTACACAGCGACAATAGGAGGCCATTCCCTGTCAACATACTTACACAGGGACTGAATGAGGTAATTGATGTTGATTCCTGATGAATGGTATATGCCCAAAACGTCGATTCACCTGCTTCTCGGAAGCTGCCTGACCTGCTGTGCTTTTCCAGCACCACACTCCCGACTCTGATCTCCAGCATCAGCAGTCTTCACTGTCTCCTAATTGATGCTCTAACATGATGACCAAGTGGAGCAGAGGTTGGACAGACAGATTGCTCCACGTTGTTCCTCGTGGCTCCATTGCTCATGACACACACGTGGGACTTTAATGTGGTTTTCTAGTGGTGAGGAGGGAAGCCATATGTCTTGTGTGAAGTCTCAAGAAGGCATCTGCTATCTCCGAGAAGCCAGCCTGGTGTTCTCTATGTAGAGCGGATGCTGGGGGAATGGCGACCTGTTTCTGATGGAAGGTATTGTGGGTGCTGTTGAGGATCATGAACAACATGACGTCAGTCTGGGTTCACACACCGATTGCACAATAACGTGGGTAGAATAAATTATGGCATATAAAGTATTAGGAAAGCCGTACGAGTCTGATGAATGGACTCGCTTATGTTCAAATAATGCTGATCTTGTTCATGTTGATCTTTTCTAGTGTAGTACAGTCTGGATGCCTTACTCTGCCCAAGTCTATTTCCACCCTATAGTCCGCCTGGCCTTGAGTACTGTGATTTGCTTCCACTGCTCATTAATACAGATTTTTCCCTGTACTGAGGTACACGTGACAATAAATCAAACCAATCAATCCTGGTGTCGTATGGAACTTCTCACTCTATCAATGTCTCTTTTGGAAATAAGTGATCGCTGCCACTCCTCGTGTTTCAGCATCACCATTTCTTCATCTCTCACTGCTCTATCGATTAAACCCTCAGCTTCTTCACTCTATCCTCATGTTACCATCACCCATGTCTGTGGTAAGGAGATCATTCCTTCCAAAGGTGATCAAATCTGTCCAGAGTGCCCCAAATGCTCTCTCAGCAAGGCTCTACAACAGCAGGAAGATGGCTACACTTATGTACTCGAATCATCATACAATAAAGGACAGCGTACCATTGACTGCACCCATTACTTACACAGGGTTTGATTCAGAGCAGTCAGCATAGACTTGTGAGTGGTAGATCATGCTTCCCAAATTTGTTAGGGTTCTTTGATGAAGTGACCAGGAAGGTTGATGAGGACAGAGTGGTAGACATAGTCTCCATGGATTTCAGTAAGGCCTTTGATAAGGTTTCACATGGCAGGCTGCTCTGGGAGGTTACATCGCATGGAATGCTGGGGAAACTGGCCAATTGGATACACAGTTGGCTTGATGGTAGGAAGCAGAGGGTTTAGTGGAAGGATGATTGCAGACTGGAGGCTGGGTCCATTGCTGTTTGTTATTAATGATTTGGTTGAGTATGTACAAGGCATGATTAGTAAGTTTGCAGCTGATACTAAAATAAGTGGTATCTTGATCAGTGAGTAAGTTTATCAGAAATAGCAGCAGGACCTTAGTCAGGTGGACAAGTGGGCCGAGAAATGGAAAATGGAATTTAATATAGAAGTGTGAGGTCTTGCATTTTGGAAACTCAAATCAAGGTAGGAATTTCATGGTGAATGGGAGGGTCTTAAGGGGTATAGTGGGCAGAAAGACCTTGATGTTCAGGTGCACAGTTGTCTAAGGGTGGAGTCACAGGTAGACAGGGCAGTGAAGAAGACTTTTGGCACATTGGCAGGATATTGAGTGTAGAAGTTGGGAATTTATGTTGAAGTTACACAGGACTCTGGTAGGCCGCACTTGGAGAATTGTGTTCAGTTTTGTCACGCTGTTACAGGGAGCGTGTTATTAAATTAGAAAGAATGCAGAAGAAATTTACAAAGACGTTGCCAGGACCCAATGGTCTGAGTTATAGGGAGAGGTTGAACAAGCTAGGACGTTTTCTTCAACGTGTAGGAGACTGAGGGAGTCCTTATCGAGCTGTATAAGATCAGAAGGGGCATGGATAGGGTTAATGCTCTCATTCTTTTTCCAAGGTGTAGATAATTGAGGATTAGATGGGATCAGTTTAAGGTTAAAGGGGAAGGAATAAGAGGGAACTTGTGGGGCCATTTCTTTGCACAGAGGATGGTACGTGAATGAGCTGTCAGCAGAAGTGGTTGAAGGTGATACATTAACAACATTTCAAAAGCATTTGGATAAATATGTGGATAGGAAAGGACTAGAAGGATATGGGCCAACTGCAGGGAAAAGGGTTTAGCGTGGATGGACATTTACAAGGTGGAGTCAAACCTCTCTGTTAATTAAAACCAAACCCCCAGTAAAGCTCACCTTACCTCGTAATCTGTTAAAATATGAGTGACACGGATCTCCTACATTCCACTATTTAAACAAAAAAAAAGTTAGTTTCTTAACTTTAATAGTGAACTCTAAACAACAATTATTCACAAATAGCTACTTACTATCTGACTCCAACTCTGTAAAAATATTCTGTTCCAACAACCCACATATTAAACATTACAATCTCAAGACCACACAGTCTCCATCTTCCCCGCTGTGTTCACTTTTCCAGCTGCTGATCTCCCTGGGTCATATTTTTTTTACAGCAAGTAGGTTTGACATGAACATGTATCTTTGATAGAGAGTGTTTGAGATGGCCAGTTAGCTCTCCTGCTCTACAGCAGTTACTCTGCTGTTGGATGGCAGTACCTCTCCTTTGAGTGTTCAAAATGCTGGGTTTATATACTCCCCATGATACAATAATTCTCATAATTTGATTGCTTTCCAGGTGTCCAAACAATAATATTCAAATCCCGTTGGCTTCTGGTATCCTGAGCGTTATTTAAACTCTTTGGTTATATTTGAATTGCTGTCAAAAGAGCAACCAAAACTCAGGTATCAATTTCCCAGCTAATAGTGACATGTGGAACAGCCTGACCTTTAGCTGGCATCTGTGGGTGTACGTTCTATTCAGCAAAACCCGTTCTGTCTTAAAGTGACCAGACATGCTTTCGGCTTCATAACACCTCCCCCCTTCAAAAAAAAACATCAGAATGAAAAGATGGCTTCATTTCTTTTCCTCTAATTCCTAATCCCATTATTATGGAATACAAAAGTATTAATCTCAGTTATACCATTCAAATTAATTCTGCACACATATATAACACTGGAATTATCAAATCTTATCTACATTATTTCCTTTAAATCAGCAATAACACATCTGCTATCACATTTTTAGGACCCCCAGCATGTACATTTTGTAAGTTTAAAGTTGGTTACATAAAACTCCGATGAAATAATCTCATATTCTGCTTTTACATTTTGCAAAAAATGTGAGAGGATTGTCGTTATTGTCCACAACTGTTTACGACAGTTTGTTTGTGATTTAAACATTAACATGTTGTCAGGCCATTACCATACTGAATCATTCTTTTTCAATAATGAAGATTTTTTTTTCTGGTGGATGTTGAGTTTTATCGACAAGTAGCTAATTGGCCATTCAATTCCATCATCATCTTTTGTGTATCAGTACATCTCCGAGCCCTATATCCCGAGCATCAAACACAATTTTCAAAGGGATTCAAAATATTTGGTGCAGCTAAAACTGGTGCAGTGATTAATCCTGCTTTAAAATTCTCAAAATGCCTGCTGGCATTGTTCTGTCCACCACAATTCTGTGTTCTTCTTTAATAAATTCAGCAGTGGTGCTAATACGCTGCTGAAGTTTGCAACAAATTTACAATAGAATCCACTCAGTTCCAAAAACTGAAGCACCTCTTTCTTCGAGGTTGGTGGTGGAAATTCCTCAAAGCCCTTTGTCTTTGTGTTCCATGGGGTCAACCTTCCATGGCCAATGTAATGTCCCAAGAACGTGCCCTCTGCCTTCGTGGATTCTGTTTTCTTTAAGTGTATTACCAAGTTTGTTTCTTGTAATCGTTCAACATGCTCTACCAGCTGTAACATTTGAGCTTTCAATCACTTGCTAAAGATCACTATATCATACAGACAAAATGCACAATTTGTTCATCTGGCCATAACTCTGTTCCTGAGTCTTAAATGTGGTGGTGCATTATTCATTCACATGACATACTTGATAACGTTTTTGTCATATCCGCTATCTCTACCAGATAGTTTACTGTCTCTACTAAACTTCACTAAACTTGGCTTTGAAGGGATTTCCTACCACTGGTGGCAATACTAGTACGTCATCCCCACGGGAAATTGTCAAAGTTTCAGAATTTTTATCTGCCACCTGCTTCACTCTATGCTGTGCCCTCAGGTGCTGTTTAGCTAACTCACCTACTCCATCTACTCTCTCCCTCACCTCACGTACATAATCCAAGTGTGAGATCGCCGACTTTGGTCTTGTCGCTTTATATTTAATTAATTTCAAAGGACCTTTCACTTCATGTATGAATATTAACTCAATGGAAGTAAACTGAGTAGATTTATTTGGGATATCTAATGGCAAACAATTTAATGGGACACCTTTATCCCAAACATTTGGCCAATCCTGGCAGTATGCTGTTAACATGGTCTTTAGTGTCTGATGCTAATTTTCCAAGGCTCCCTGGGATTCAGGATGGGATGCACCTGAGTTAAAGTGCTGTATGCCTAAGCTATCCATGACTTCCTTAAACAGCTGAGTGGTAAAATCAGACCCTTGGTCTGACTGAATCTCTTTGGGTAGCCCACAGCGAGTAAAGACAGCTACCAACTCCTCCACCTCCCTTTTTGCCTTAACACTCCATATTGGAATTGCCTCTGGAAATCTGGTAGACACATCCATTATGGTCAGCAAATATTGGTTTCCACTTTTATTTAAAAAGGGGAACTACACAATTAATCATAACCCATGTGAAAGGTTCTTCGAATACAGTAATTGTCAACAAAGGTGTTGATTTCATATTTGACTGTGACTTACCTACCACTTGGCATGTATGACATAAACAACAAAAATTAACCACGTCCTTGTGCATTCCAGGCCATTAGAAATGCTTCTGTATCTTAGCTGAGTCTTTCTTACACCTAGGTGACCGCCTACGATTAGTTCATGTGCTACCCGTAACACTGTATGCTACCGCAAACACAATCTGGTGTACTTTGGCCCATTTCTACAATAAGCTGTTGTGGTCTCCATTTTAATTTTAGGATTCTATCTTTATGTTGATAATGTTCGGCAAATATTCTGATTCATTTTCTCAGTGTTTGTGTGTGTGTATGTATGTATTGTAAGTCCCCCAGGACTAAACCCCTCTGCCTGACCCTCTGCAGGTTCAGGTTTTTCATGCACCATAACATCAAACAGGGGGTCAGTTCACTGAACAGCAACTCCTTTGTCTTTTTCTTTTGTTTACCTTTACTGCTGAAACTAATGACAGTGGGATCTTGTTACTACACAGTCTGGAAAAATTCCTCGCTATTTTTATTTTAACTGCCCAGTTTCCTAGTCTTCCATTGGCTTCTCCACCACAAGAGATGCCTCTCCCACTTTGAATCCTGCTAAGTAGTTCCCAAGAAAAAAAACTGTATTCCTGGAAATGACGCTCTGTTACTCACTGTCACTGTTACTGCCCCAAACGTGATTTGGCATTCCATCCTGATGTTTCACAAGGGAACATTTAATTTCTGTCCCCATTCCACAAATTATCACGCTCTTGAGTGCCATGTCAGGAAGAGTGAAAATACTTCTATCATTTACTATTAGAGGCTGAGAGAATGTGAGGACTTCAGATGCTGAAGATCAGAGTTGGAAAGTGTGGGGCTGGGAAAGCACAGCAGGTCAGGCAGCATCTGAGAGGTAGGAGAATCGACATTTCAGGCACAGGTCCTTCATCAGGAAAGTGGGAGGTAAGGGAGGGGGAAGTGGGCTAAGAAATAAATAGGAGGATGGAGGTGGAGCTGGGTGGGAGGTAGCTTGAAAGGCGATAGGTAGATGCAGGTGGGGTCTGATGGTGATAGGTCGGAGAGGAGGGTGAAGTGGATAGGTGGTAGGACAGCTGGAACCCGCAAACTATACTACATCAACGTTGACTTCACCAATTTCCAAATCTCCACTGCCCCAACCTCATCCCCGATCCTACCTTTCAAATCAGCCCCACCCTCTTGAACTATCTTAATTGTCCATCTTCCCACCTATCCATTCCACCTTCCCCTCCGACATATCACTGTCACTCCCACCTACAACTTCTCATCGCCTTCCCGGCGACCCTCCCGCTAACCCAGCTCCTACCCTCCTATTTATTTTTCTGCCCCCTTGTTCCCCCCACAACATTCCTAATGATGGGTTTCTGCCTGATATGTCGATTGTCCTGCTGTTTGGATGCTGCCTGATCTGTTGTGCTTTTCCTGCGCCTCACTTCTCAACTGTTAGAGACTGAGCAGATCCCGTATCTCACAAGTTGTAACCTCTTCCCCTCCCCACCCACCCCCCACTCCGTTCTTTCTGAGTAAGTTTTATCCACAGAGGCGAATTCTTTATAGAAATCAGGCACTGCCTCCATACCAAGCCCCTGCCTCGGCTGTGCACTCTCCTGCAGCTCCTCAGCTCCACTTGGGGTCTCCTTTACCACTTTCACTAATGCCACTGGCTTGGCCTCTTTTACCACACCTTTTCCCAAAGTGCCTCCCTTCAATTCCCAGCACTGTGTCCCCCAGCTTACTGCAGTGAAAACACCTTTTCCCAGTGCCCTTCTTAAACCATCAGCACCGTAATTTTATGTGTTCCACTCACTTATAGTGAGAACACCTGAGACCTTTCACTACCTTTCAACCCCCTTGGACTTCTTTTTTCACATGTGGGAAAGTATTCCCAGTGTGCTTTACTCTATGTTTTGCAGTGTAGGAGCTCCCCTTCTCCCAATTTCTATCCCTCACAGGATGAAAATCCTCCCTGAAGCTAAATTTCATCTCATGCACCAATGCGTATTTACCTGCCATTTCTGCTGCGCTTCTCGCTTCTTGAACTTTCTATTCATTCACATGAATTCTTACCATCTCTGGAAGTGAGTTCTTAAACACCTCTAGCAGAATAATCTCGCTTCGTGCCTCACAGGGCTTATCCATATTTAAAAACTGCACCCATTTGTCAAAATAACGATGTTTAATTCTTTTAAACTCAACATAAGTCTGGTCTGGTTCCATCTCTATATTTCTGAACTTCCGTCTATATGGTTTTAGTACCAATTCATAAGCAATCAACACAGCGTGTTTGGCATCTGCGTAATCTCTTGATCCCTCATCTGATAGCGCTGCACATGTCTCACCAGCTGTGCCCACCAGCTAAGTCTGAACTAGCATTACCCACAAGTTCACTGGACATACCATCTGCCGAGTCAGTTTTTCGAATGAAATAAAAACTGTTTTGACATTTTTTTCACCGAAATATGGCAATATATTAACATAGTTTTATACATCCCTACATTCTCCCTTTATCTTCATCCTGTTAATTTAACTTTCTTATCTAATTTCCAAATTCTGAATTTCAAATTCTCTCTCTTTTTCCTCTTTCTCTTTCTCTTTTTTTGCTCTCTCTCTTTCTTCATCTTCAAAGTCAAGTTGCCACATTTGCAGTTTAAGTTTTTTCTCACTCGACTGCAGTTGCCAGTTTCTCTGATACACCAAAGTGCTTGACCAACTCCATTACAATTTCAGCTTTCATTTTATCCCTGGTGAAACCCAATTCTAATCTATTGGTTAATTTTAAAAGTATGCCCTTCCTCTGTCTTTCTAAACTTACTTGGCAAATTTGGGAATCATCTTCAAACCCCAGAACCTCTTTAATAATGTTCAAAGCCATTTCTTTTAATTTAACCAACCACAATGAACCAAAATTAAATGAATTTTCTTACCTGTTTTATTTGAAGTTCTAGGTCACTAATTGCCAAGTGATGGAATCCGCTAGGACCTTTTGTACCCCAAATCTGTTCAAATCCCATACGACAAGCCATCAAACCGTTATGATGTCGATGTCGAACCCATCTGCTAATTAAAACCACACACCCAGAAAAGCTCACCTCCCCATGTAATCTGTTAAAACATGAGTGACAGAGAAGTCCCAAATTCAACTATTAAAAGAAAAATAACAATTTATAAGTATGTAAGTTAGCTCGCTGAGTTTGAAAGTTTGAATTCAGATGTTTCACCACCATGACTAGGTATCATCATCAGTTAGAGTCTCCGGTGACAGACTGGTAGTATGTCCCGGCTCTCTAGTTGTAGGTTTTGGTTTCTTAAGTTGGGCGATTTCATTTCCACTTCTGTTTTGCAAGGGAAGGTAGATAGGATCTAAATTGCTGTGTTTATTAATGTACTTCTGGTTAGAATGCCATGCCTCTCAGAACTTCGTGCGTGTTTTTGTTTCGCCTGTCCTAGGGTGAGTGTGTAGCCCCAGTCAAAGTGGTGCCCTTCTTTGTTTGTATGCATGGAAACTAGTGATAGTGGGGCATGTCTTTTATTGGCCAGCTGGTGTTCATGTATCGTGGTAGCACGACAACAGGATAGTTTGAAATGGAGGAAAAATGATTTTATATGCACTGTTTAATCAGTGTGTGTTCAGATAAGGAAGATTCTTCATATTCTGAATGAACAACGGAGACACAGTTAACAAAAAATGGAGCACACGATGTATAACATTTACAAAGCATTATAACATTATTTGATCCTCATCTGAAGTGATATGTTCCCCTTCTCTCAATGTTCCCCATTTTCTGGGATTCCTTACTCTTGTCTCTCATTCTTATCAGGATGCCGGATATAAATCTCACTTATGGCATCCCAACTTATTTCGGGTAATCCCCTATCTACCAGGAATTCAATATATTGGCCTGTTGGGTTCTTTCCAAAGCTAGTGTCTGTCATATTAATGGAGAGAGAACTTCTGGCATCAGTCTCAGCATTTGAACATATTACTCTGCTATAAATGCACTGTAAAAAGAACCAAAGCACACAGGAATTGCCAAAACATTGAGGGATGTGCATATAATTCTTTTAATACTGAAAATGTGTTGCTGGAAAAGTGCAGCAGGTCAGGCAGCATCCAAGGAACAGGAGATTCGACGTTTCTGGCATCAACCATTCTTCAGGAATGAGGAAAGTGTATCCAGCAGGCTAAGATAAAAGGTAGGGAGGAGGGACTTGGGGGAGGGGTGTTGGAAATGCGATAGGTGGAAGGAGGTCAAGGTGAGGGTGATAGGCCGGAGTGGGGTGGGGGCGGAGAGGTCAGGAAGAAGATTGCAGGTTAGGAAGGCGGTGTTGAGTTCGAGGGATTTGACTGAGACAAGGTGGGGGGAGGGGAAATGAGGAAACTGGAGAAATCTGAGTACATCCCT
Organism: Chiloscyllium punctatum; assembly: GCF_047496795.1. Classification (NCBI taxonomy): domain Eukaryota; kingdom Metazoa; phylum Chordata; class Chondrichthyes; order Orectolobiformes; family Hemiscylliidae; genus Chiloscyllium; species Chiloscyllium punctatum. Next base: position 40,728,619 of record NC_092757.1, on the reverse strand, counting down.
TGTGGTTGGAGGGTTTCTAGGCGGAAGATGAGGCGCTCTTCCTCCAACCGTCGTGTTGCCATGGTCTGGCGATGGAGGAGTCCAAGGATCTGTATGTCCTTGGTGGAGTGGGAGGGGGAGTTGAAGTGTTGAGCAACGGGGTGGTTGGGTTGGTTGGTGCGGGTGTCCCAGAGGTGTTCTCTGAAACGTTCCACAAGTAGGCGGCCTGTCTCCCCAATATAGAGGAGGCCACATCGGGTGCAGCGGATGCAATAGATGATGTGTGTGGAGGTGCAGGTGAATTTGTGGCAGGTATGGAAGTATCCCTTGGGGCCTTGGAGGGAAGTGAGGGGGGGAGGTGTGAGCGCAAGATTTGCATTTCTTGCGGTTGCAGGGGAAGGTGCCGAGAGTGGAGGTTGGGTTGGTGGGGGGTGTGGACCTGACGAGGGAGTCACGGAGGGAGTGGTCTTTTCGGAATGCTGATAGGGGAAGGAAGGGAAATATATCCCTGGTGGTGGGGTCCGTTTGGAGGTGGCGGAAATGACGGCGGATGATATGCTGTACATGGAGGTTGGTGGGGTGGTAGGTGAGGACCTGTTCTGTTCTGTCCTGGTGGCGGTTGGAGGGGCGGGGCTCAAGGGCGGAGGAGCGGGAAGTGGAGGAGATGCGGTAGAGGGCACCATCGACCACATCAGGGGGCAATTTGCGATCCTTGAAGAAGGAGGTCATCTGGGTTGTACAGTTTTGGAACTGGTCCTCCTGGGAGCAGATGCGGTGGAGAGAAAGGAATTGGGAGTATGGGATGTCATTTTTACAGGGGGCAGGGTGGGAGGAGGTGTAGTCTAGGCAGCTGTGGGAGTCGGTCGGTTTATAATAAATGTCTGTGTTGATTCGGTCGCCGGAGATAGAAATGGAAAGGTCTAGGAAGGGGAAGGAGGAGTCTGAGATGGTCCAGGTGAATTTGAGGTCGGGGTGGAAGGTGTTGGTAAAGTGGATGAACTGTTCAACATCCTTGTGGGAGCACGAGGCAGCACCGACACAGTCATCAAAGTAGCGGAGGATAAGGTGGGGGGTGGTGCCAGTGTAGCTGCGGAAGATGGACTGTTCCACATATCCGACGAAGAGGCAGGCATAGCTGGGGCCCATGCGGGTGCCTATAGCTACTCCTTTGGTTTGGAGGAAGTGGGAGGATTGGAAAGAGAAGTTGTTCAGAGTGAGGACCAGTTCAGTCAGTCGAAGGAAGGTGTCAGTGGAAGGGTACTGGTTGGTACGGCGGGAAAGGAAGAAGCGGAGGGCTTTGAGTCCATCGTGATGGGGGATGGAGGTGTATAGGGACTGGATGTCCATGGTGAAGATAAGGCGTTGGGGGCCGGGGAAGTGAAAATCATGGAGAAGGTGGAGTGCGTGGGTGGTGTCCCGAACGTAGGTGGGGAGTTCTTGGACTAAGGGGGACAGGACCGTGTCGAGGTATGCAGAGATGAGTTCGGTGGGGCAGGAGCAGGCTGAGACAATGGGTCAGCCGGGGCAGTCAGGTTTGTCGATTTTGGGCAGGAGATGGAAACGGGCGGTGCGGGGTTGTGGGACTGAGGTTGGAGGCAGTGGATGGGACATCCCCTGAGGTGATGAGTTTATGGATGGTCTGGGAGATGATGGTTTGGTGGTGGGAGGTGTGGTCATGGTCAAGGGGGCAGTAAGAGGAGGTTTCCGTGAGCTGGCATTTCGCCTCAGCGGTGTAAAGGTCAGTGGGCCAAGCTACTACTGCACCTCCCTTGTCTGCTGGTTTGATAGTGAGGTTGGGTTGGAACAGAGGGAGTGGAGGGCTGCACGTTCTGAGGGAGAGAGGTTGGAATGGGTGAGAGGGGTGGAGAAGTTAAGGTGGAAGGGGTGTGTTGGAGGTGGAAGAAGGGGTTGTCAGAGGGTGGGCGAGAATCTTGTTTGAAGAAGTAGATGCAGAGGCGAAGGCAGCAGAAGAATTGTTCGATGGCACGCCACATGTTGAACTCGTTAATCTGAGAGCATAGGGGGATGAAGGTGAAGCCTCTGCTGAGGACTGATCTTTCATCCTCAGAGGTGTGTAGTTCTGGAGGGATGGTGAAAACATGGCAGGGCTGGGAGCCAGGACTTGGTGTGGGGCTGGAGCTGGGAGAGGGGCGGGGTAGGGCATGGGGGCGGGGACGGAGATCGGCGTGGGGGCAGGGTTAGGCGTGGTAACGGAGATCGGCGAGGGGGCGGGGACACATGCAGCGTTATGGTCATGCAGGTTAGTGATGTCACTGGGAGTGGAAGTGGCTGTGGCGACGATGACAGAGACAATGTTATTCCCGATAGTCTAGTTTTCTATTTTTTCTTATCTTCACATCTACATCCTGTCTCTCGTTCTCTCTTTGTACCTAGTTAAGAAATCCACCAATTATTCTTCGTGTCCCATGTCTCAAAATTCCTTCCTTCAGTTTATACCATCCCAAATTTACTTTGTAAAATTCCAATCTGTAACTGACTTGTATTTTGAAGAGACTCAGTACATTAGCAACCCCAATCCTTTGATTAGATTCCAGTCTGTATCACACGACTGGGTGTCTGTTGTTCTATATATTAACCATCCAATCCAATCCCTGTTAAAATTGCTCACAGCGTTCAGAGATGTGTAGGTAGGTGCATTAGTCAGGGGTAAATGTGGGGAAATGGGTCTGAATGGGTTATTCTTCTGAGGGTCAGTATAATCTTGTTGGGCTGAAGGGCTTGTTTCCCCACTGTCGGGATTATATGAACCACCCAGATCCCTCTCGATTAGATTCCAACATGTAACTCGCTTCCATGTATGTGTGAGTCGCATGTTTAAAAAACACCCCAAACCTTCAATTCTATTCCACTTGATGGAGTTTAGTTTAGATAAACGCGAGGTGCTGCATTTTGAAAAAGCAAATTTGAGCAGGAGTTATGCACTTTATGGTCAGGTCCAATGGAGAGTTCCTGAACAAAGAGACTTTGAAGTGTAGGTTCTTCGCTCCTTGAAAGTATAGTGGCAGGTGGATAAGATTAATGAAGGCAGCATTTGGTATGCTTTCCTTTATTGGTCAGAGTTTTGAGTAAAGGCATTGAAAAGTCTTGTCACGGCTGGTCAGGACATTGGTCAGGCCACTGTTGGAATATAGCTTGCAATTCTGGTCTACTTCCTATGGGAAGGATGTTGTGAAACTTGAAAGGGTTCAGAAAAGATTTACAAGGAGGTTGCCAGGGTTAGATGATTTGATCTACAGAGAGAGGCTGAATAGGCTGGGGCTGTTTTCCCTGGAGCATCAGAGGCTGAGGGGTGACCTTATCGAGGTTAATAAAATCATGAGGGGCATCAATAGGATAAATAGAAAAAGTCTTTTCCTTGGATTGGGGGAGTCCAGAACTAGAGGGCATAGGTTTAGTGTGAGAGGGGAAAGATATGAACGAGACCTAAGGGGCAACTTGTTCACTCAGAGGGTGGTACATAAATGGAATGAGCTGTCAGAGGAAGTGGTCGAGGCTATTACAATTGCAACATTTAAAATGCAACTCGATGGGTGTGTGAATGGGAAGGTTTGGAGGGAGATGGGCCAAGTGCATTAAAAAGAGTCTGTAGTAGGTTAGGATATCTGGTCGGCATGGACGGGTTGGACCAAAGGATCTATTTCCATGCTGTACATCTCTATGACTGTATGACTTGGCGATTTTGTGGCTCACGCCTTGTTATCTGTTATTCTGTATGTAAACCACCCTGAACCTCTCGATTAGATTCCCGTCTGTCCCTCACTCCTGGGTACCTGGTATGCTGTATCTAAACCACCCTGAACCTCTCGATTACATTCTGGTCTGTCCCTCACTCCTGGGTAATGATATACTGAATCCTTAACCCTAAATCCCTCGATTAGATTCCCGTCTGTCCCTCACTCCTGGGTAATGATATACTGAATCCTTATCCCTAAATCCCTCGATTAGATTCCAGTCGGTCCCTCACTCCTGGGTATCTGATCAACCACCCAGATACCATTGATTAGATTCCAGTCTGTAACTCTCTCTGGGGTATTTGTTATTCTGTATATAAATCACCCAGAACTGCTCGATTACATCCCAATCTGTAACTCACTCCTTAGAATCTGTTATTCTGTATATAAACCACGAACACACTGAACCACTCGATTAGACTCCAGGCTGTAACGCACTCCGGGGCATCTGGTATTCTGTAACTCAGTCCTGGGTATCTGTTAATGGATCTGTGAAGTGATCCTTGTTGGATATTAGACTGAAGACAAGATAAACTAAAGGGTCAAATGTTACATTGGGAGCAGGAATACAGAATGCTGCTGGTTCATTTCTGTTCAGTTACATATCTCCAAGTTTCAGACTGGGCTTGAATTTCGGTCACAATGGATGAAGTCTCAAAAGCATTTTATTTTCCTGCATGAATGCATCATCAAAACATGAATTCCCTTGCAAGGTAGGAAATGGGGACAGCTCTTTGAAGGTCTCTTTATCTCTGTGTGTGTGATTCTGTGTGTCTGTGTATGTCTGTTTGTGTGTGATTCTGCGTGTGTGTTCAACGTTAAATATTTTCAATCTATTGATGTTGCCCATCTCTCTTGCTTTTCATATTTAGAAACTCAATGTCATCGCTGTGCTGATATAAAATGGCAGCTGTGGACAAATCTAAGATCTCTGCCTGACTGATTTGTGCCAGGAATACTTTTAGCAAGGGAGAGGGGGCAATGTGTCAAAAGCCATTTCCATTCATTGGTGCTACCAGAAATAGGAAATGGAGACAGCTCTTTGAAGGTGTCTTTATCTCTGTGTGTGTGATTCTGTGTGTCTGTGTAAGTCTGTTTGTGTGTGATTCTGCGTGTGTGTTCAGCGTTAAATATTTTCAATCTATTGATGTTGCCCATCTCTCTTGCTTTTCATATTTAGAAACTCAATGTCATCGCTGTGCTGATATAAAATGGCAGCTGTGGACAAATCTAAGATCTCTGCCTGACTGATTTGTGTCAGGAATACTTTTAGCAAAGTAGAGGGGGCAATGTGTCAAAAGCCATTTTCATTCATTGGTGCTACCAGAAATAGGAAATGGAGACAGCTCTTTGAAGGTGATTAGAATGCAAATCCTGGAACCTATTTGCAGTGAATATGGAGAGACAATGTGACATTCCAGTGAGGTCTGCCTTACTTTCCAAGCTCCTGATATATGAGAGAAACATAATCTACAAAACCTGAAAGAGCTCAGCCACTGAATTGTAGATTTGCAGCATTGGATCAGAATCCTGCCTGGAGAGGCGTTATCCCAAATTGAAGGGTTTCTCAAATCCCACACTGACCTTCCGTGGGTTCAAATTGCGTGTTGTCGACAAATAAAAGAAAATAATGCATCTACAATTAAACAATGCTCTTTCTAGAACTATGAGTTTCTGTTGGTTTCAGTGTCTTCAAACAGTATTGAAGATAAATGAGACAGTGAGAGATAGGCAGCACTGTAACCAGAATGGCATTGCATTATAAAAGGTATATTAATATCTTCAGTGAAAGGGGAAAACTGAGGTGGATAGTCTTTAAACTAGGACCGTGGGGAGTCAGTAAATTCGTGTAGTTTGTGACCGTACTACGTCTAATGTGAGGCAAATTTGAAACCACAAAAAGCTTCAAATATCACTACATTGGATCCAGAATGTAACTCAATGCAGAGCATGTGCTATTCTGTACCTAAGCAGGACTGAAACCCTCGATTAGATGCCAGGCTGTAACTCACTCTGCGGTATCTGTTTTTCTGTAATATGAACCACCCTGAACCCCTCAATTTGATTCCAGATATAACACACCCTGGTCTATCTGTTATTCTGTATATAAACCACCCTGAACCACTCGATTACATCTATACAGACTGGAATCTAATTAAAGGATTGGGGTTGCTAATGTACAGAGTCCCTTAAAAATACAAGTCAGTCACACATTGAAAGTTTACCAAGGGGATTTGGGATAATTACGTGTAGAATAGCAGATACCCAGGAGTGAGCTGCAGGCTGCAATCAAGTTGAGGGGATTGGGTGATATAAAGACAGAGCAATGAGATACGAGAGGGGGGAAAGCAGAGGAGAAAGTACCCACCAGTGACAAATTCAACAATGAGCTGGGCCAGACAGGATTCAACTGCTGTAGGTGGAGTTTTCCATGTGTTCTGAAAGTTGGGAGAGAAACAGGCAGATACTCTCACTTTCTATGATGCTTCAGTCAAATAGCTGAAGGACAGTGAATCCCTAAGCAGAGACGCAGAGCTATACTCAGTTTAAACTCTCTCCATCACGCACACCCACACATAGAAACTGAATATAATGTCCAGGTGCAGCTCAGATTTCCAAACTAACCCAGTGACAGACGGAACTCCCAATTTTCTGCCCAATCCCCACTCCCAGACAGGTTTCTCACTGGATATTATTACATTGCAACATGAAGGTACTGAGTGTAACAGTTTGCTACATCCCATCATAACATCTACTTTGCTGTCAGTGTTTTGTGAATTACATTGAAAACATTGGCAGGTGCAAGAGAATATTCTGGAACGTGATTTGCAGTAAGAATAGAAAGAGCTGAATGTTTCTGTGTAAAATGATGAGAAATTCTGAAACAGTAATGTTCAGAGGCTAAAGCTGATCATGTACAAAAACATCAGAAAGTTAGCATGATGGTAGTGCCAGCAGATAGGAGGACCCGTGATACATTGATCATTATTGAGATTACATGTGTTGGGAACATGAGCTTCACATGACAGAAAGTGGAATCAAATCAATAGTTTCAGGGATGGTTTACACAAAGAATAACAGATAGCCTGGAGTGAGTTACAGCCTGGAATCTAATCGAGGGGTTCGGGGTGGTTTATACACAGAATAAGAGATACCCCGGAGTGAGTTACAGCCTGGAATTTAATCGAGGCGTTCGGGGTGGTTTATACACAGAATAAGAGATACCCCGGAGTGAGTTACAGCCTGGAATCCAATCAAGGGGTTCAGGGTGGTTTACATATAGAATAACAGATACCACAGAATGAGAAACAGCCTGGAATCTAATCGAGGAGTTCAGGGTACGCTGCTTTTAATATCTTATCCACCTGCCACTCTACTTCCAAGGAGCTATGAACCTGCACTTCAAAGTCTCTTTGTTTAGCAGCTCACCTCGGACCTGACCATAAATTGCATAAGACCTGCTCAAATTTGCTTTCCTGAAATGCAGCACCTCACATTTATCTAAATTAATCTCCTTCAAGTGGAATAGAATTGAAGGTTTTGGGTGTTTTTGAAACGTGCAACCCACACATACATGGAAGTGAGTTACACATTGGAATCTAATCGAGAGGGTTCCGGGTGATTCATATAATCCCGACCGTGGGGAAACAAGCCCTTCAGCCCAACAAGACCACACTGACCCTCAGAAGAATAACCCATCCAGACCCACTTCCCCAAATTTACCCGTAACTAATGTACCTCACCTACACATCCCTGAACACTGTGGGCAATTTTAACAGGGATTGGATTGGATGGTTAATATATAGAACAATCCAGTATTGATTGGATTCCAGGCTGTAACTCACTCCGGGCTATCTGTTATTCTGTATATAAACCACCCTGAAACCCTTGATTAGATTCCAGGCTGTATCTCACTCTGTGGTATCTTTTATTTTCTGTATAAACCATCCCTGAACCAGTTGATTTGATTCCACTTCCTGTCATGTTAAGCTCATGTTCCCAACACATGTAATCTCAGTAATGATCAATGTATCACGGGTCCTCCTATCTGCTGGCACTACCATCATGTTAACTTTCTGATGTTTTTGTACATGATCAGCTTTAGCCTCTGAACAATACTGTTTCAGAATTTCTCATCATTTTACACAGAAACATTCAGCTTTATCTATTTTTACTGCAAATCACCTTCCAGAATATATTCTCTTGTACCTGCCAATGCTTTCAATGTAATTCACAAAACACTGAGAGCAAAGTAGATGTTATGATGGGATGTAGTAAACTGTTACACTCAGTACCTTCATGTTGCAATGTAATAATATCCAGTGAGAAACCTGCCCTGGGTCAGGGACAAAACCTCCCTGGGTCTGGAAGTAGGGACTGGGCAGAGAATCGGGGTTTTCGTCTGTCACTGAGTTAGTTTGGAAATCTGTGCTGCACATGGACATTTCTCCACATTATATTCAGTTTCCATGTGTGTGTGTGTGTGATGGAGAGAGTTTAAACTGAGTAAAACTCTGCGTCTCTGCTTAGGGATTCCCTGTCCTTCAGATATTTGACTGAAGCATCATAGAAAGTGAGAGTATCTGCCTGTTTCTCTCCCATCCTTCAGAACACATGGAAAACTCCACATACAGCAGTTGAATCCTGTCTGGCTCAGCTCATTGTTGAGTTGGTCCATGGTTTTACTTACTCCTCTGCTTTCCCCCCTCTCGTATCCCGTTGCTCTGTCTATAAATCACCCAATCCCCTCAATTTGACTGCAGCTCACTGCTGGGTATCTACACATCCTCATCCTGAATCCCCTTGGTAAAATTCCAATGTGTGACTGACTTGTATTTTTAAGGGACTCTGTACATTAGCAACCCCAATCCTTTGATTAGATTCCAGTCTGTATCACACTACTGGGTATGTGTTGTTCTATATATTAACCATCCAATCCAATCCTTGTTAAAATTGCCCACAGTGTTCAGGTATGTGTAGGTGAAGTGCATTAGTCAGGGGTAAATGTGGGGAAATGGGTCTGGATGGGCTATTCCTCTGAGGGTCAGTGTGGTCTTGTTGGGCTGAAGTGCTTGTTTCCCCACGGTCAGGATTATATGAATCACCCGGAACCCTCTCGATTAGATTTCAATGTGTAACTCACTTCCTTGTATGTGTGACTCGCATGTTTCAAAAACACCCCAAAACCTTCAATTCTATTCCACTTAGATAAACACGAGGTGCTGCATTTTGAAAAAGCAAATTTGAGTGGGTCTTATGCACTTTATGGTCAGGTCCGAGGGTGAGTTGCTGAACAAAGAGACTTTGAAGTGCAGGTTCATAGCTCTGTGAAAGTAGAGTGGCAGGTGGATAAGATAATGAAGGCAGCCTTTGGTATGCTTTCCTTTACTGGTCAGAGTTTTGAGTACAGACATTGAGAGGTCATGGACAGGACACTGGTGAGGCCACTGTTGGAATATTGTGTGCAATTCTGGTCTCCTTCCTTTAGGGAGGATGTTGTGAAATCTGAAAGGGTTCAGAAAAGATTTACAAGGAAGTTGCCCGTGTTAGATGATTTGAGCTACAGGGAGAGGCTGAATCGGCTGGGGCTGTTTTTTCCTGGAGCATCAGAGGCTGAGGGGTAACCTTATCGAGGTTTATAAAATCATGAGGGTCATGGAGAGGATGAATAGACAAAGTATTTTCCTTGGGGTGGAGGAGTCCAGAACTAGGGGGCATATATTAGTGTGAGAGGGGAAAGATATGAAAGAGACAACTTGTTCAAGGGGCAACTTGTTCACTCAGAGGGTGGTACATAAATGGAATGAGCTTTCAGAGCAAGCGGTAGAGGCTGGTACAATTACAACATTTAAACTGCAGCTCGATGGTAATGTGAATGGGAAGGTTTGGAGGGACATGGGCCAAGTGCTGACGAAAGAGACTAGAGTAGCTTTGGATATCTGGTCGGCATGGACGGGTTGGACCAAAGGATCTGTTTCCATGCTGTACATTTCTATGACTGTATGACTCCGCGGTTTTGTGATTCACTCCCTGTTATCAATTATGTTGAATATAAACTTCCCCAAATCCCTCTGTTAGATTCCAATCTGAAACTCACTCCTGGGTATCTGGTATGCTGTATATAAACCACCCGAACCCCTCGATTAGATTCCAGTCTGCCCCTTGCTCCTAGTATCTGATATGCTGTATATAAACCCTAAACCCCTCGATTAGATTCCAGTCTGTCCCTCTTAACTGGGTTTGTGCTTTTCAGTATATAAACCCTAAACCCCTCGATTAGATTCCAGTCTGTCCCTCACAACTGGATATTTGTTATTCTGTATATAAACCCTAAAGCGCTCGATTACATTCCAGTCTGTAACTCACTCCTGGGTATCTGGTATTCTGTATATAAACCACTCTGAACTCCTTGATTAGATTCTAGTCTGTAACTCTCTCTAGGGTATCTGTTAATCTGTACATTAACCATCCTGACCTGCTCGAGTAGATTCCAGTCTGTCCCTCACTCCTGGGTATCTGATATTCTGTATATAAACCACTCTGAACTCCTTGATTAGATTCTAGTCTGTAACTCTCTCTAGGGTATCTGTTAATCTGTACATTAACCATCCTGACCTGCTCGAGTAGATTCCAGTCTGTCCCTCACTCCTGGGTATCTGTTATTCTGTATATAAACCTCCCTGAAACCCTCAATTAGATTCCAGTCTGTAACTCTCTTTAGGGTATCTGTTATTCTGTGTATAAACCATCCCTGACCCCATTGATTTGGTTCCACTTCCTGTCATGTTAAGCTTATGTACCCAACACATGTAATCTCAGTAATGATCAATGTATCACTGGTCCTCCTATCTGCTGGCACTCCCACTATGTTAACTTTCTGATGTTTTTGTACATGATCAGCTTTAGCCTCTGAACAATACTGTTTCAGAATTTTTCATCATTTTACACAGAAAATTCAGCTCTTTCTATTCTTACTGCAAATCACGTTCCAGAATATTCTCTTGCACCTACCAATGTTTTCAATATAACTCACAAAACACTGAGAGCAAAGTAGATGACATGACGGGATGTAACAAACTATTACACTCAGTACCTTCATGTTGTAATATAAAAATATCCAGACAGAATCCTGCCCTGGGTCAGAGACAAAACCTCCCTGGATCTGCCACCACAGCTCCTTGATTATATTCCGATCTTTCCCTCACTCCTGGGTATCTGAAATGCTGTACATAAACCCTGAACCCCTCGATTAGATTCCAGTCTGTCCCTCACGACTGGATATCTGATATTCTGTATGTAAACCACCCAGAACCTGTTGATTAGATTCCAGTCTGTAACTCTCTCTGGGGTATCTGTTATTCTGTACATAAACCACCCTGAACCACTCGATAGATTCCAGGCTGTAACTCACTCTGGGGCATCTGGTATTCTGTAACTCAGTCCTGGGTATCTGTTAATGGATCTATGTAGTGATACTTGTTGGATATTAGACTGAAGACAAGATAAACTAAAGTGTCAAATGTTACATTGGGAGCAGTAACACAGAAAGCTGCTGGTTCATTTCTGTTCTGTTACATATCTCCAAGTTTCAGATTGGGGCTGAATTTCTGTCACAATGGGGAAAGTCTCTAAAGCTGTTTGAGACATGAATTCCCTTGCAAGACAGGAAATGTAGACAATTCCTGGAAGATGTCTGTATCTGTGTGTGTGTGACATTCTGTGTGTCTGTTTGTGTGTGATTCTGTATGTGTGTTCAATGTTAAATATTTTCAATCTATATTGATGTTGCCCCTCTCTCTTGCTTTTCATATTTAGAAACACAATGACATCGCTGTGCTGATATAAAATGGCAGCTGTGGACAAATCTAAGATGTCTGCCTGACTGATTTGTGTCAGGAATACTTTCAGCAAGGGAGAGGGGGCAATGTGTCAAAAGCCATTTCCATTCATTGGTGCTACCAGAAATAGGAAATGGAGAAAGCTCTTTGAAGGTGATTAGAATGCAAATCCTGGAACCTATTTGCAGTGAATATGGAGAGACAATGTGATATTCCAGTGAGGTCTGCCTTACTTTCCCAGCTCCTAATATATGAGAGAAATATAATATACAAAACCTGAAAGAGCTCAGCCACTGAATTGTAGATTTGCAGCATTGAATCCGAATCCTGCCTGGCTAGGTCTCATCTCAAATTGAAGGGTTTCTCAAATCCCACACTGACCTTCTGTGGGTCCAAATTGTGTGTTGTCTACAAATAAAAGCAAATAATGCATCTACAATTAAACAATGCTCTTTCTAGAACTATGAGTGTCTGTTGGTTTCAGTGTCTTCAAACAGTATTGAAGATAAATGAGACAGTGAGAGATAGGCAGCACTGTAACCAGAATGGCAGTGCATTATAAAAGGTATATTAATATCTTCAGTGAAAGGGGAAAACTGAGGTGGATAGTCTTCAAACTAGGACCGTGGGGAGTCAGTAAAGTCGTGTAGTTTGTGACTGCATTACGTTTAAGGTGAGACAAGATTTGAAACCACTTGGCCTTTTTGTCCATTTTGTAACTCCCTCCCACTTACAGGTTATTCCACATAAAAAGCTTCACATTAGATTCCAGAATGTAACCCAATACGGAGCATCTGCTATTCTGTACCTTAGCAGGACTGAAACCCTTGATTAGATTCCAGGCTGTAACTCACGCCGGGGTATCAGTTATTCTGTATATAAACCACCCTGAAATCCTTGATTAGATTCCAGGCTGTAACACACCCCGGGCCATCTGTTATTCTTTATATAAACAATCCTGAACCCCTCGATTACACTGAAGTCTGTAACTCACTCCAAGGTATTTGTTATTCAACATCCAAATCATCCTGAAACCCTCGATTAGATTCCAGGCTGTAACTCACTCTGGGGTATCTGTTATTCTGTACATAATCAACCCTGAAACCCTCGATTACATTCCAGGATGTAACTCAGTCCAGGGCAGCTGTTATTCTGTATATAAACCACCCTGAACCGTTAATTAGATTCCAGTCTGCAACACACCCCGGGATATCTGTTATTCTGTATATAAACCACCCCGAACCCCGCGATTAGATTCCTGGCTGCAACTTCCTGTCAGGGTTGAAAGGGAAGGCTGGTCGTTCTAGGGAATGCTGGCTGAATAAAGAAATTGAGGGTTTGGTTCAGAAAATCAAGGAAGCATATGTCAGGTATAGACAGGATAGATTGAGTGAATCCTTAGAAGAGTATAAAGGAAGTCGGAGTATATTTAGAGGGAAATCACGAGGGCAAAACACGGACATGAGATAGCTTTGGAAAATAGAATTAAGGAGAATCCAAAGTGTTTTTACAAATATATTAAGGACAAAGGGTAACTAGGGAGAGAATAGGGCTCCTCAAACATCAGCAAGGCAGCCTTTGTGTGAAGCCACAGAAAATGGGGGAGATATTAAATGAATATTTTGCATCAGTATTTACTGTGGAAAAGGATATGGAGGATATAGACTGTAGGGAAATCGATGGTGACATCTTGCAAAATGTCCAGATATACAGAGGAGGAAGTGCTGGATGTCTTGAAACGGTTAAAGGTGGATAAATCCCCAGGACCTGATCAGGTGTACCCAAGAACTCTGTGGGAAGCTAGAGAAGTGATTACTGGGCCTCTTGATGAGATATTTGTATCATCGATAGTCACAGGTGCAGTGGCGGAAGATTGGAGGTTGACAAACGTGGTGCCACTGTTTAAGAAGGGCGGTAAAGACAAGTCAGGTCTGGTGAGCCTGACCTTGGTGTAAGGCAAGTTGTTGGAGGGAATCCTGAGGGACAGGATGTACATGTATTTGGAAAGGCAAGGACTGATTCGGGATAGTCAACATGTGTTTGTGCGTCGGAAATCATGTCTCACAAACTTGATTGAGTTTTTTGAAGAAGTAACAAAGAAGATTGATGAGGGCAGAGCAATAGATGTGATCCATATGGACTTCAATCAGGCGTTCGACAATGTTCCCCATGGGAGACTGATTAGTAAGGTTAGATCTCATGGAATACAGGGAGAAGTAGCCATTTGGATACAGAACTGGCTCAAAGGTAGAAGACAGATGGTGGTGGTGGAAGGGTGTTTTTCAGACTGGAGGCCTGTGACCAGTGGAGTGCCACAAGGATCGGTGCTGGGCCCTCTACTTTTTGTCATTTACGTAAATGATTTGGATGCAAGCATAAGAATTACAGTTAGTAAGTTTGCAGATGACACCAAAATTGCAGGTGTAGTGGACAGCGAAGAGGGTTTCCGCAGATTACAATAGGATCTGGACCAGATGGGCCAATGGACTGAGAAGTGGCAGATGGAGTTTAATTCAGATAAATCCGAGGTGCTGCATTTCGGGAAAGCAAATCTTAGCAGGACTTCTACATTTAATGGTCAGGTCCTAGGTTGTGTTGCTGAACAAAGAGACCATGGAGTGCAGGTTCATAGCTCCTTGAAAGTGGAGTCGCAGGTAGATAGGATAGTGAAGAAGGCGTTTGGTATGCTTTCCTTTATTGGTCAGAGTACTGAGTACAGGAGTTGGGAGGTCATGTTGCGGCTGAAGAGGACATTGGTTTAGTCACTCTTGGAATATTACGTGCAATTCTGGTCTCCTTCCTATCAGAAAGATGTTGTGAAACTTGAAAGGGTTCAGAAAAGATTTACAAGGATGTTGCCAGGGTTGGAGGATTTGAGCTACAGGGAGAGACTGAACAGCTTAATTTCTATCCCCATTCTTCAAATTATAATACTGTTGAGCACCATGTCAGAAAGAGTGAAAATACTTCCATCCGTTACTATTAGAGGCCGAGAGAAAGTGAGGACTGCAGATGCTGGAGATCTGAGTTTGAAAGTGTGGGGATGGAAAAGCACAGCAGGTCAGGCAGCACCCGAGAGGTGGGAGAGTTGACGTTTCAGGCACAAGTCCTTCATCATAAAAGTGGGGGCAAGGGAGAGGAAAGGGGGCTAAGAAACAAATAGGAGGGTGGGTGTGGAGCTGGGTGGAAGGTAGCTTGGAAGGCGATAGGTAGATGCAGGTGGGGAGTGATGGTGATAGTTCGGAGAGGAGGGTGAAGAGGGTAGGTGGTAGGACAGCTCAAACCCTCAAAATGTACAGCATTAACATCGACTTCACCAATTTCCAAATCTCCCGTCCCCAGCCTCATCCCAGATCCAACCTTTGAATTTAGCACCGCCTTCTTGAACTGTCTTAATTGTCCATCTTCCTGCATATGCACTCCACCCTCCCCTCCGACATATTACTATCAGTCCCACTTACATCTTCCTATCACCCTCCTAGTGACCCTCTGCCCAGCCCAGCTCCTACGCTCCTATTTATCTTTCAGCCCCCGCCATATTCCTGACGATGGGTTTATGCCTGAAATGTCGATTGTCCTGCTCTTCAGATGCTGCCTGATCTGCTATTCTTTTCCAGTGCCCCACTTCTCAACTTTTAGAGCCTGAGCAGATTCCGTATCTCACAAATTTATAACTTCTTGCCTTTCTCCCTCTGTTCTTTATGAGTAAACTTCATCCACAGAGGCAAAGTCTTTGTAGACATCAGGCACTAACTCCACAACCAGTCCCTGCATCGGCTGTACACTTTCCTGCAGCTCCTCGGCTTCACTTGGGGTCTCCTTTACCAGTTTTACTCATGCCACTGGCTTAACCGCTTTTACCACATCTGTGTCTGAGCTTACTGCAATGAAAACGCCTTTTCCCAGTGCCGCTATGAAACCATCGGCATTATAATTTTATTTGTTCCACTCCCTTATAGTGAGGACACCTGAGGCCTTTCACCACCTTTCAACACCATTGGGCTTCTGTTTTCACCTGTGGTAAACTATTGCCAGTGTGATCGACTGTTTGTTTTGTAGTGTAGGATCTCCCCTTCTCCCAATTTCTATCCCTTACAGGATGAAAATACTCCCAAAAGCTAAATTTCATCTCATGCACCAATGCGTATTTACCTCCCATTTCTGCCGCACATCTCACTTCTTGAACTTTCTGTTCATTCACATGAATTCCTACGATCTCTGGAAGTGAGTCTTTAAACTCCGCCAGCAGAATAATCTCCCTTCGAGCCTCACAGGTCTTATCTATTTTTAAGGCAGCACCCATCTATCAAAATGACTGTGTTTAATTCTTTCAAACGCAGCATATGTCTGACCCGGTACCCTCTCTACATTTCTGAACCTCTGTCTATATGCTTCTAGTACCAATACACAACCACTCAAAATAGCCAGTTTAAAATCTGCATAACCTCTTGATCCCTCATCTGACAGCGCTGCACATACCTCAATAGCTGTGTCCACCAGCTTAGTGTTAAAACGTGAGTGACAGAGAACTCCTAAATTCCATTAATAAACGAAAAATGACAATTTATATGTTTGCAAGTTGGCCTGCTGGAGCACTGGTATGTCCTGCCACTCTATTTATAGCTCTTGGTTTCTTAAAGTGAGTGATGTCATCTCTGGTTCTTTTTTTGCAAGAGAATATAGATAAGATCTGAATTGATGTGTTTATTGATGGACTTCTGGTTAGAATGCCATTCCTCGAAGGAGGTCCTTGTGTGTCTTAGCATGTGGTGTGTGTTGCCCCAGTCAATGTTGTGCCCATCTTCGTCTGTTTGTAAGGAACACACTGATAGTGGGTCGTATCTTTTGGGGACCAGTTGGTGTTCTTGTATCCTGGTAGCACGACAACAGCGCCATTACAATGGTGGATAAATGACTTTATATACATTGTTTAATCAATGTGTGTGTGTGCAGATAAGTAACATTTTTCATATGTGCACAACATTCTAAATGAACAACAGAGACACAGTTAACGAAAAATGATGCATATGATGTATAAAATTTGTAAAACATTAAAACATCATTTGATGCTCATCTAAAGTGATATGCTCCCTTCTCTCAACGTTCCCTCAAATTTCTGGAATTCACTACTCAAATATCTCATTCTTATCAGGATGTGTGTATGCATTCTTGCTTCTGGTGTCCCAACTTATTTCAGTTAATCACCTTTCTACCAGGAATTCAATATATTGGCCTGTTGGGTTCTTTCCAAAGCTAGTGTCTGTCATATTATTGGAGATAAATATTCTGGCATCAGATCCAGCATTTGAACATATTACTCTGTTGTCCATGCACTGTACAAAGGACCGCAGCACACTGGAATTGCCAAAATATTGAGGAATGTACATCTACTTCTTTCAATAATCTAGTTTTTTCATTTTTCACATTTCCTCATCTATATTCTCTCTCTCGTTCTCTCTTTGTAGCTAGTTAAGAAATTTACCAATTATTCTTCGCGTGCCTTCTCTCAAAACTCCTTCTTTCGGTTTATATCTATTGCTCTCTTCTCGATGTAATATGATTATAATTGAACAATGTAACTACAAAGACAAGCGGGAGGAGCTTGCCAGAGTTAATTGGAAGGGGAGCCGAGCAAGAAAGACCATGGAGCAGCAAAGGCGGGAATTTCTGGGGATAATTCGGAGGATATCAGAAATTCATCCCAAAGGAGATGAAACATACTCATGGGAGGACAAGGCAGCCATGAGTGATAAGGCATCAAACCAAAAGAGGAAACATACAATGTGGTGGAGATGACTGGGAATCCAGAGAATTCATTGGCTCTTAAACTACATAAGGCTGGCACCACAGACACTGCAGAGCTTTTAATCATGGTCAGAGAGAGAAACAGAGGGAAAGGCATTCATTTTAAACACAGAAGATGGTATTACTCAATGAAAAAAGATTCAGATGAATTAAACAATTGATTAAAATCAGTTAATTGGTTTTGCAGAATGTGTCAGATTGGAAGCATGACCCGGGAGAGACCCTCAGCAGAATGAGAGTATGAAAATGGAAGTATTTCCACATTATAAACCAGGGTAGGTCACTGCGTACAGGGCTGATGGGTGAATGGGTCTCGATGTGAACTAAGGGACAGGCAGCAGAATTGCATTGCAGATATTGCAGCTCAAAACTGCGTATTCATGTCGTGCTATAGACCACAGCAGCAGGAGAAGCAGAACAGCATTAACCACAACCTGTAACATGTTTGCCCAGGGATAATCTTCTCAGTCTGCCATTACCACCAACATGAAACTATGTTTCAGTAATGACTGTGGGTGAACATGACTTGCTCAGAACCACGTGAACCTAAAACTGACGTAAACCCATTAAAGCTACCACACTTGGCCAACAGATCTGATCGAAGCTCTGCAGTCCTGCCACATTCTGTCATAAATGGTGATGGACAATTAAACAAATGACTGGAGGAAAGGGCTCCACAAACATTCCCATCCTAAATAATCGAACAGCTCTGCTCATCAGAGTAAAAGACAAGGATGTGGTGTCAGCACCATCCTCAGCCACAAGTGTTGAGTTGGTGATTCACCTCACCATCACCAAGATGCCCATAGAATCAGAGATACCGGTCTTTAATCAATTCGATTCGCTTCACGTGACATGAAGAAACAGCTAGACACAGCAGATACGACAAAGGCAATGGGCCTTGACACCATTTCTGCAATAGGACTGAAGACTTGTGCTGCACAACAAGCCGTGACCCTGAGGAAGCTGTTTCATTCCAGCTCCAACTCTGACATCCCACGGCAATCTGGAAAATTTCTCAGCCATGTCCGGTCCCCGAAGAGGAGAATATTTACAATCTGACCAATTGCCATCCCCTCAGTCCCACCACGACCGTCACGTTGCTGGGAGTTCTATTTGACAGAGTTGTCAAACAGCACAGAAATAACCAGCTCAGTGTGGTTTCAGATAGGTCCCTATGTGGAGATGGTGCTGTTGTGGAAATGTTACTGGATTACTAATCCAGACCAGGCTAGTGATCTGGCAGCCAGTGGAAGTTAAAAATAATTAATAAAATATTAAGATGCAAAATCTGGTGGCAGTAACAGAGACCTTGAAGCCAATGTCGATTGTAAACACCAATTTGCTTCCCCAATGTACGTTCAGAAAGTGAATCTCCCATGCTTTCCTGTTCTGGCCTAACAGTGACTCCAGACGCACAGACATGTCATAAACTCTTCAATGGTCTCTGAATCGGCCCAGTAAGACACTCAATTGTATCAAAACTGTTTCAAGGTCTTAAAGGATAAAACCAGACAGAACACCCGGTACCAGCCTCGGTATCAGAAAAGGGAAATGGGAGACACAGTCCTGTTGATCCTGCAGAGACATCCGTCCTAATTTCTGAGAACTTGTGACAACTTTCCGACAAACTACACTGAAACACCGGGAAAGGATTAGGTCATACAACACATTGAGCCTCCCCCATTCTAGTTCATGTTCAAACATCTCCTCAATGCACTTATCCCTCACAATGAATATATCATTTAATGTGAGTTACCTTGGGAAGCTATAAAATAGGAAGTGCAGTAGTCCCTTTGGTCCATCAATACGATTCTATGTTTTAGCAATGACTGTGGGTGAACATGACTGGGTCAGAACCACGAGTACCTAAACCTGATGCAAACGCAATTCAATATCATGATGGCTGGCCCTTTTATTTCCACACTGTACTCCTGTCCTCCCCTCATCCCTCATTACATGTCTGTAAATGCTTATTTATAATCAGTGTCCTGGCTTCCAGGTGTGAGAGAATTCCCCAGGGTTACCAGTCTCTGAGTGCAGACATTTATTCTCATCTCAATGCAGAGTGGCCTGCCTTTTCCTACTACTGTGGTGCCTTTTTTAGACGTCCCAGCCAGGGCAATTATCATCCCTGCTTCCAACCTGTCTCGCCCTGTCAGAGTTTTACATATGTCACTGAGATCACCACTCTTTTTCCAAACACCCATGGAATACAGGCCCAAACGCCCCGAACTCTGCTCCCACAACAAGCCTGTCATTCCCAGAGATCAATCTGGTCATCCTTCACTGCACTCCCTCAAAGTCAGGTTTATCCTTTATTCGGTAAGGAGACCAAAACTGCACACAGTACTGCACAGTGTTCGAGATGGGGTGTCACCAATGCCCTGTACAGCTGCAGTAAGACACCCTTACTCCTGGACTCAAGTCCCCGTGAAATGAAGGTCAACACAGCATTTATCTTCCTAACTGCCTTCTGTTCCTGCAATATTGCTTTCAGTGACTGGTGTACAAAGAGATACAGATCCTTTTCAATGATACAGCTCCCCACTTGGTGGGTCTATGTACACTGGGCAGCGTGCCATTGCCTTTCCTAGTATTGACTTCTGGGTTCAGACCTCACTGAGCTGCAGGGACCTCAGAGGGCTGAGCAGAAGGAAACAACAAAAAGGAGCATACGTCCCTTTGTAGATCAACATGTTTCAAACAATCCCTTTTCAAACAATAGGCTGCCAATCTATTGTTCCCACTAAGGGCACACCGTCACCTCTACCCACATTGCTCTCCATCTGCCACGTATTTGTCCACTCACTCCAATTGTCTTAGTCAACTTGAAGCTTTTTTGCAACCTCCTCACCCTCTCACAATCCAACATCCTTTAGTTCTGTCAACAGGCTGGGATATATTGTATTTGATTCCCACAACCAAATGTTTAATGGGTATTGTGAGCAGCTGGGGCCCGAGCACTCATCCCGGTGATACCTTAGTAACCTTCCTCTGTTAAAAAATATTGTTTTTCAAGTTATTTATTTCGTGAATCTGGGTGTCACGGGCTGGGCCAGCATTTATTGTCTGTCCCTAGTTGCCCTTGAGATGGTGGCGCTGAGCTGTCTTGTTGTACCGCTGTAGTCCACTCACTGTGGTTGACCCACAATGCCTTTAGGGAGGGAATCCCAGGATTCTGACTCAGTGACAATGAAGGAACGGTGATATATTTCCAAGTCAGGATGGTGAATGGCTTGGAGGGGAACTTGACGATGGTGGTGTTCCCATACATCTGCTGCCCTTGTCCTTCTGGATAGACGTGATCGTGAGTTGGGAAGATGGTGACTGAGGAACTTTAGTGAATCATTTCAGTGCAGCTTGTAGATAGTAAAACACTGCTGCTGCTGAGTGTTGATGGTGGAGCATTGTGGATGAAACGACACCCAAACTGACTGCTGTGTCCTGGATGGTATCAAGCTTCTTGTGTGTTGTTGGGGCTGCACTCATCCAGGCAAATAGGGAGTACTCTATCACACTTCTGACTTATGCATTGTAGATGATGGACAGGCTCTTGGAAGTCCGGATGTGAAATACTCGCTGCAGTATTCCTAGCTTCTGAACTGCTTTTGTACTTAAAGTATTTATGTGGCGAGTCCAGTGAGTTTCTGAACAATGATTACCCACCCTCCCCCCTCCAGTATTTTGATATTGGGGTATTCAGTCATGGTTACACCATTGAAGGCTAAGTAGCAGTGGCTAGATTGTATTTTAGTGGTGATAGTCACGGTCTGGCATTAGTGTGGCCTGAATATTACTTGCCACTTGTCAGTCTGGATACTGTCCAGATCTTGTCGCATTTGGACATGGACTGCTTCAGTATCTGAGGAGCCACAAATGTTGCTGAACGTTGTGCAATCATTGGCGAACATTCCCACTTCTGACATTGTAATAGATGGAAAGTTATTGATGAAGCAGCCCTGAAGATGTTTGGGCCTAGGCCACTGCCAAAGGGACTCCTACAGACTTGTCCTGGAGCTGAGTTGACTGACCTTCATCAACCGTGACCATCTTCAAACGTGTCAGGTATAATTCTAACCAGCAGGGAGTTTGCCCCCGATACCTATTGATTCCAGTTTTGTTAAAGCCCCTTGATACCACACTTGGTCTAAGACAACCTTGTTTTAAAGGGTTGTCACTCTCACTGCACCTCTGGAATTCAGCTCTTTTGTCCATGTTTGAACCAAGGTAATGGCTCTGGTGGGGCCCAAACTGGGTGACATTAACCAGGTTATTGCTGAGCAGGTGCTGCTTGAAAGCATTGACACCTTCCATCACTTTACTGCTGATCGAGAGTAGACTGATGGGGTGGTAATTGGCCGGATTAGAGTTGTTCTGCTTTTTATATACAGGAGATACTTGGGTAAATTTCCACGTAATCGGTTAAATGTTGTTGTTGTAACGGTATTGGAACAGCTTGGCCAAGGCAGTGACAAGTTCTGGAGCACAAGTTTTCAGTGCTACTGTCAGAATGTTGTCAACTTGTGTACCCTTTGGAGTATTCAGTTTCTCCAACTGAATCTGGATATCACGTGGAGTGAATCAAATTGGTTGATGACTGATAACTGAATTGTTGAGGACCACTGAAGGAGGTCGAGATGGATCATCCACTCAGCATTTCTTACGGAAGATTGTTGCGAATGCATAACCTTATCTTTGACACTGAAGTGCTGGGCTTTTCCATCATTAAAGATGGGGATATTTGTGGAACCTCTTCCTCCAGTGAATTGTTTAATTGTCCTCAGCGTTTTTTGACGAGATGTGAAAGGACTGCAGAGCTTAGATTTTATCCATTGCTTGT
This sequence comes from Chiloscyllium punctatum, assembly GCF_047496795.1. Lineage (NCBI taxonomy): Eukaryota > Metazoa > Chordata > Chondrichthyes > Orectolobiformes > Hemiscylliidae > Chiloscyllium > Chiloscyllium punctatum. Next base: position 40,706,402 of record NC_092757.1, on the reverse strand, counting down.
GGGATCACTTAGCTCTATCACTTACTGCTTCTGTTATTTGGCACACACGTAGTCCGGTTTGATGGCTTCACCAGACTGCCATCTCAATGTCAAGTGTGCCTGGTGCTGCTCCTGCCCTCCTGCATACTCCATTGAACCAAGGATGATCCTCTGTCTTGATGGTAATTGTTGCGAGGGAGATATGCCAGGCCATGAGTTTGTGCAGGAGTACAATTCTGCTGCTATTGCTGACCCATAATACCTTATGGAAACCCAGACTTGAGCTGCTAGATCTGATCGAAGTCTATCTTATTTAGCACATGGATAGTGCCACTCAAAATTATGGAGGTTATTCTCAATGTGAAGGTGTGACTTTGTCTCCACAATGACAATGCAGTAGTAATTCTTACCAGTATAGTTATGGGCGGATACTTCTGCAAGTGGAAAAATAGTGGTCAAGTATGTATTTTCCTCTAGTTGGTTCCTTCACCACCTGCCACAGACCCAGTCTAGCTTTTATATCCTTTAGGATCCGACCAGCTCGATCAGTAGATCCACTCTTGGTGATGGACATTGAAATCCCCACCCATAGGCTGGGGCTGTTTTCGCTGGAGCATCGGAAGCTGAGGGGTGACATTATATAGGTTTTCAAAATTATAAGGGCATGGATAGGGTAAATAAGTAAAGTCTTTTCCCTGGGGTCATGGAGTCCAGAAGTGGAGGGCATAGGGTGAGAGGGGAAAGATAAAAGAGACCTAAGGGGCAACATTTTCACACAGAGGATGGTATGGAATGAGCTGCCAGAGGAAGTGGAGGAGGCTGGTACAAGTGCAACATTTAAGAGGCATTTGGATGGGTATATGAATAGGAAGGGGTTGGAGGGTTTTGGGCCGGGAGCTGGCAAGTGGGACTAGATTGGTTTGGGATATGTGATCAGCATGGATGGGTTGGACCAAAGGGTCTGTTTCCATGCTGTACATCTCCATGACTCTATGACTTATATTAATCTCTGTTTTTTGATGCACCATACTGGTGAGAAAGTCCAAAGGGATATTCTCCATGATGAACTTACAAAGACCCAACAAGTCTGGAGAGTTTCAGACATCCAAAACAACAGAATATTTTTTCCTACCACAGAAAATAAGGATTTTTTTTTCCTCATGTGCATCTGCGTAAGATACTCTGGGCAGGCCCAGGAAAAGAGAAACAGAGTCTATCTCAATTCGGTCCCCAAGACCCACTGTCCCACACCCAACACAATGATCCAATATATACAAAGCCTGCAGCAGGACCACATGCAATGAGTAATAGTGCCTGTAGTCATTCTGCATTTAGGACATGTTGAAGATAATCCCACACTGAATTTTGAGGGAAAATCTGATGTCAGATAGACCCTATGAAGAATTTTCAACTGCATGGAATGGATCCTATTACAGATCAAAATCCTTCGAGCATTTTCACAAATATCCTCCCATGTCTCTGAAGAGATCAAACCCCACCCCCTCCCCAACTCTCTCACACAGACGTCACGAAGCTGCACAGTCTTGTCTGAGTGGACACTCTCCAATAACTGATAAAGGGTACTGCGATAAGCACCCGCTTCTCTGTATCGGATCTGTAAGAGTCGGTTAAAAATAATTGTTTTTAAAATTAAATCTCTAATCTGGAAAAAAAACAGAAGTCTCTACTAGGTAGTCCATATTTACGAGTTATTTGATTAAATGATATCGTTGTTTCTCCCTCAAGTAACACGTGGTGACTCAATGGTTTGCACTGCTGACTCACCGCACCAGGGTCACGGGTTTGGTTCCAGTGTTGGGTGACTGGCTGTGTGGAGTTTGTATGTTCTCAACTGTGTCTGTGTAGGTTTCCTCCCACAGTCACAAAGATGAATTGGCCATTGCTAAATTGCTCAGAGTGTTCCAGGATCTGTAAATTCAGACATTAGTCAGGATAAATATAGGATGGTAGGGGAATGGGTGTGGGTGGGTCTTCAGTGGGTCGAAGTTGACTTGTTGGGCCCAACGACCTGTTTCCACACTGTAGGGATTCTACTAATTCTAAATCACCCAAGCAAGGTACCCCCCTCGCTGCCCACAGTTTAGACCTGGAATCCTTTATTCCAGGTCAACCGGGTTGACAACCTGGTATACCAATTATAAGGGTAAGAAACATGGTTTTGGCTGTATTGCCCTCAATCTAACAGATTGTCCTTCAAGTTTTAACAGTACTGATCATCATTAGTTTTTGACAATACTCCATAAATGTTGTCATTTTATCTCAGAACAACAGACTAATAAGGGTTCACTTTGTCTGAGAGAGCTCAATGTCTAGTTGTATTGACGCCGATTCCTCAGCAGCCTAGGCACTAACATAGGATGATAAAATAACTTAATTGATTGCTTTTAATCGGTGAGATCTACTCCCCACGATCTGTGGGGCAGTTGCAATTTTGTTAGCTTGATAAAGAATCGCTTATGGTGCCAAATAAAAGAGCTAAACCAGTCATTATGTTTCCGAAATATCTGTCTGGGAAACAGCAAAGAAAGCATTCGCACGGAGTGTAGGAAATGAGGAAGGACATTCATTTTAATAACAGCTATCTGACCGAGCCAGGATATTGGAAATGCTTCATCTTTGAAGGTCTTGTTTAATTTTGTCAAACAAATGGACACAGTTCACATTAAATAAATGATCAAAGACAGATGTAATGAATATACTGAAATAGGGAAACCACCCCGGTGACCATTTAAAAGGAAACCAGGATTTGCCCTCAGTATCAGGTATTTCCCTAAGACCTCCCATAGGCATGGCCTCCAACTTTGTAAAATTAATCTTGTCGCCCGGAAAGGCAACAAGTGAATTAATCCATTGCATCACATGAACTACCAAAATTGCGGGAATTGACAAAAAACATAAGACCCTCATCTGCACACAATGTAATCTTACTTCACTTCTATCCTACTTCTGGGGCAGATGTGTTGGCATCCCTACGGATGGCCTCCTCCAGTGGCTCAATCACCAACGTAAACAACAATGGTGAAAGGTGTCAACCTTGTGGGCTGCCTGAAGAAATATTAATATTACTGGTTGGCACACCATTAGTGAGAACCCCAGCCAGAGGATCGCGACAAAGGACTCTCACCCACTTGATAAAAACTTTGCGTAGACCAAACCGTTCTAATGTACAGAAGAGATCCAGCCACTCAACCCAGTCAAATGCCTTCCCTCATCTAAAGAGATCAATAATCCTTGGACAGACTGTTGTTGACACTCTTGGATCATATTGAGTAACCCCTTAACATTGTAGGAAGATCGGTGGCCCTTTATAAAACCTGTTTGGTCCTCTTTGGCAACGAAGGCCGCAAAGTTTCCAACCTTAATGCACGGACTTCAGACGGGACTTTGAAACCAACATTTAAAAGTGAGATTGAAGTGAAAGAAGCACAATCCTCCAGGGTCTTCCTTTCTTAATCATCAGAGAGATATGAACCTCTCTTAAAGATGGAGGGAGGGGTTCCTGACTGAACAAGTGACAGAACATGTTAAACATCAACCCTGACAATAGGTTTATAAATTATTTATAAAATTCACTTTGAAATCTCTCAGAAACGTGCACGTTTACATTCTGAAGCTGCTTCCCACCCTCCCGTGCTGACAATGGTGCATTAAGGCACAGCATCTATTCAAGGGTTAATCCTGGAAAACCCAGGTTCTTGAAAAATGATTCCACCTTAATCCATCTAACCTCAAAATGTTCAGTCTGAAATAATTTGGTGAAAAATCTCGGACAGGCTGCATTAATCTTTTTGGAAACGGAGGGAAGGATCCTAGTACCTTCCCTAATTGAGGTAATGGCTTGAGGGGGCGCTTGTCTTCCTGGCAAGTTAGGCTAAATACTTGCATGGCTTATCACGATGTTCAAACAGCCTTTGTTTTGCAAAAATAAGTTCCTTCTTGGCTGTCTGTGTGAGCGTGGAATTCACTGTAGACCGAAGCATTGTAATCCTCTGCAGCCTAACCACTGAGGGTGCTCCGGTTTCCTCCCACAGTCCAAAAATGTGCAGGTTAGGTGAATTGGCCACGCTAAATTGCCTGTAGTATTAGATGCAGGGGTAAAAGTAGGGGAATGGGTATGGGTGGGTGCGCTTTGGCGGGTCCGTGTGGACTTGTTGGGCCGAAGGGCCTGTTTCCACACTGTAAGTAATCTAATCTAATCACAGTATGCCCTCTCGGCTGTCCTCAGCCGTGTTTCAAGCAAGTATTGCTGCTCCCCCTTCTGTCTCTTCCTGAGGAATAATTATTCCCTGGGCATGAGCGTTAGCAGTTTCCCATAGAATCGATGGGTTACTGGTTGAATCTGAATTAATGGCTAAGAACGATCTGAAATCATTACAGAAGCACTCAATGAACTAACTAGCCTTAAGAAAACAGGAATCCATTCGCCAGTGTCTCGAAACTGCTTCATGGTCAGAAATGGAAATTTTTCCAATTGTGCAGGATGCCACTGAATCTAAGATTGTTGCAGGGATGTGGAAGTGATCAACCTTCATGTGGTATTTCTGCGGGTTAAAGGAGAAAATAAAATCCCTACTTATGAGGTAGATCTGCCTCCAGACATCCACCAGCTCTCGTTCTGCACAAGAATCAACTAATTGCTTACATTCTGACGAGGGTATTGAGGGACCTTTGGACATTCTGTCCACTGTGGGGTCCATAAAACAGTTGAAATCTTCAACACTATTGTGCCACGAGGCAAGATTACTTAATTTGGAAAATGCATCTCCCACGGTTTTCAGAGGGTGCGCCGGGAGGCAATAACCATTCAAAATACTGTATTCTTTCCCATAGTTCAAAGGTTTGGGGATTATGATCCTCCTGTGAGTGTCTAATATAATCTAATAATTTAACTGGATGATTCTTCCTATCCATAATGGCTTCTCCCCTTCTCCTACTATTAAAAAACGAGAAAACAGTCCAATCAAACCCACCCTGCTGTAATGTCAAATGTTCCTTGTCAACAAGGTGCATCTTCTGCAATAGGACAACATCCACCCTCTCCTTTCTAAGACCAGAAAGTACATTTTTCCTCTTGACTGGGCGATGGCTCCGCTTATTGTTCCAGGTACACCATTTAAGCACAACATTATCCATCACACACTGTAGCAACATTTGAGCTCTAGAGAGGAAGAACTCGAATTACACTTCACTGATTGGGAATGACAAGACTCATAGAGCTTCAAAACATCACAAACTAAGACTACTAGATCTAACAAGCTCTCAAAACTTTCCAAAACTAAACACATAATAAAAAACAAAAAACGAAGCAAAATCCAAAGTGCCAATGACACTCCATAGGGAATTTACCATGTGCCCGCCCAGTGGGGACAGTTACATATCCCAAAACCTTATCTTCTGCCTGCTACCAATATGACATCCAGGGCAATTAACAACAAAAATCAGGCTTCAACTGCCCTTTGGTCGGTATTTAATCATCACAACTACCTTTGTAACCCATTCCAGCTTGAGCCGCACCACAGACACAAGCAAGGAAAGAGAAAAAGAGTAGTAATAATAATGAAGAAGTTAGAAGTGAGTACTCTACCCAGCCCCGACTATAATTTAACACTGGTTAATACCAGAAAAATCCAAGAAAATTTCTTTAAGAGAGAAACATGATTATCTAAACATCCTTTAAAATGTCCACAAAGGTTTTGCTTTCTCTGGAGAGTCAGAAGAGTGTTTGGATCCATTGAAAGCAATATGGAGCATCACTGGGAACCATAAGGAATACTGAATCCTGAATTCCCTTACTCTTCGCTTGATATCATCTGAAGATTTTCTTTCCTGAATCACTGCCGTTGAAAAGTCCTGAAAGAACATAATACTGGAGCCCTCATGAATTAAAGCCATCGGATCTTTCCCCTGGGTTCTGGAAGATTCCATCAGTCTTTGTTTGTCCCCATAACTATGTAACTGCACAAGGACAGGGCGAATACGTTGGTATTATGAAGACTTTAACAGGTTACTCTTGGAACGAGAATGAAACATACAAGTCCTTGATAAGAGTAGATTAGGTATGTACCTGCTGGGTGTTTGTATAGTCCAAAGTTGTTGTCATTGTCATAGAACCTCTACAGTGTGAAGGCAGGATATTCCGCCCATTAAGTCCGCACTGACCCACCAAACAGCATCCCACCTGGATGTGCCCCCCTAATCTTATCCATGTAACCCTGCTTTTCCCATAACTAACCCACCTAACCTACGTATCCCTGGGCACTATGGGCAATCCACTTTAAACTGCACATCTTTGGTCTGTGGCAGGAAACAGGATCACTGGGAGGAAACCCACACAGGCACAGGGAGAATGTTCAAACTCCACATAGAGGGTCGCCCGAGGTTGGAATTGAACTCAGCTCCTTGGTGATGTGAGGAAGCAGTGCCACCCACAGATCCACCATACTCCTCCGTTAGGTCTGTTAGTAACTTGTGGCTGACTAAAGAAATCTGTCTGACTTGTTCTTATCACTGAATCTAACCCAGTCTGAGACCTTTATCATCGGCCATATCACCAACCTGGTTACATTTAAAATTTGTTGTGAGCAGTGGAGGAGTGGGACTAGAAAAGGAAACAGTGACACCCTCCATCCTCAGTCACAAATGGAGTGAGAAGAAATTCACAAAGTGGGAATTTATTCAAGTGGAAATCCTCTTTCCCAGAAGTTTGGGATGGCTGAATCTTTATATTATATCAAGGCTGGCTTCATCTGATTTTCCATAGACAGGTGAATCAGGGATAATGGTGCATGGAGGGAAAAGTGCAGCTAGGACCACAATGAGATGAGCCATGACCTCATTTACTGGTAGAGCAGTGTCAAAGGGCCGAATGACCCCCTCGTGTCCCCCAGTCCTATGTTTTTTTTTAGACTAGATTACATTACAGCGTGGAAACAGGCCCTTCGGCCCAACAAGTCCACACCGACCAGCCGAAGCGCGACCCACCCATGCCGCTACATTTACCCCTTACCTAACACTACGGGCAATTTTGCATGGCCAATTCACCTGGCCTGCACATCTTTGGACTGTGGGAGGAAACCGGAGCACCCGGAGGAAACCCACGCAGACACGGGGAGAATGTGCAAACTCCACACAGTCAGTCACCTGAGGCGGGAATTGAACCCGGGTCTCAGGCGCAGTGAGGCAACAGTGCCAACCACTGTGCCGCCCACTATGGAGGTGTTATGGAGAGAGAAGAAAGCAAGTCTGGAGATTTTACAGAGAGAGAGCAAAGCAAGACTGGAGATGGTGCAGAGAGAGGAAAGCAAGGCTGGAGATGTTACAGAGATGGGAAAACAACGAGGGCGTTGTGACAGAAATAGGAAAACAAGGCTGGAGATGTTAGAGAGAGAGGAAAGCAAGGCTGGAGATGTTACAGAGAGAGAGCAAAGCAAGACTGGAGATGTTACAGAGATAGGAAAACAACGAGGGGGTTGTGACAGAAATAGGAAAACAAGGCTGGAGATGTTAGAGAGAGAGGAAAGCAAGGCTGGAGATATTATGGAGAGAGAGGAAAGCAAGGATGGAGATATTACAGAGATGGGAAGGCAGGCTCTAAATGTTTCTGGGATAGGAAAGCAAGGCTGGAGACGTTGCATAGATAGGAAACCAAAGCTAAAGATGTTATGGAGAGAGTAAAGCAAGGCTGGAGATGTTGCAGACATAGGAAAGCAAGGCTGGAGATGTGACAGAAATAAGAAAGAAAGGCTGGAAGTTTTACAGAGGGAGCAAAGCAAAGCTGGCGATGTTGCTGTGATAGGAAAGCAAGGCTGGAGATGTTATGGAGAGAGAGGAAAGCAAGGCTGGAGATGTTACAGAGAGAGAGGAAAGCAAGGCTGGAGGTATTACAGAGATGGGAACGCAGGCTCTAAATATTATAGGGACAGGAAAGCAAAGCTGGAGATGTTACAGAGATAGGAAAGTAACGAGGAGCTTGTGACAGAAATAGGAAAGCAAGGCTGGAGCTGTGACAGAGAGAGAAGAAAACATGGCTGGAGATGTCTTACAGACAGGAATGCAAGGTGGGAGAAGTTACAGAGATACGAAAGCAAGGCTGGAGATGTGACAGAAATAGGAAAGCAAGGCTGAAGATGTAAAAGAAAGATAAAAGCAAGGCTAGAGATGTTACAGAGACAAGAATGCAAGGCTGGAGATGTCACAGAGAGAGGAAAGCAAGGCTGGAGATGTTACAGAGATAGGAAAACTCGGCTGGAGATAGTATGGAGAGAGAGGAAATCAAGGCTAGAATTGTGACAGAGAGAAAGGAACGCAAGGCTGGAGATAGTATAGACAGAGAGGAAAGCAAGGTTGGAGATATTACAGAAATGGGAAGGCAGGCTCTAAATATTACAGGGATAGCAAGTCAAGGTTGGAGATGTTATAGAGATAGGAAAGCAAGGCTGGAGATGTTACAGAGAGAGGAAAGCAAGGCTGGAGTTGTTACAGTGATAGGAGATGTTATGGAGAGAGAGGAAAGCAAGACTGGAGATATTACAGAAATAGGAAAGCAAGGCCAGAGATATTACAGAGACAGGAATGCAAGGCTGGAGATATTGCAGAGAGAGGAAGGCACTGCTGGAGATGTTATGGGGAGAGGTAAGCAAGGCTGGAGTTGTTACAGTGATAGGAGATGTTATGGAGAGAGAGGAAAGCAAGACTGGAGATATTACAGAGTTGTCATGGAGAGAGAGGAAAGCAAGACTGAAGATATTACAGAAATAGGAAAGCAAGGCCGGAGATGTTACAGAGACAGGAATGCAAGGCCGGAGATGTTGCAGAGAGAGGAAGGCACTGCTGGAGATGTTATGGAGAGACAGGAAAGCAAGGCCAGAGATGTTACAGAGATAGCAAAGCAAGGCTGGGCATGTCATGGAGCGAGAAGAAGGTAGGCTGGAGATATTACAGAGATATGAAGAAAGGCTCTAAATGTTACACACATAGGAAAACAGGGCTGGAGATGTTACAGAGAGTAAAGAAAGGCTGGCGATGTTGCAGATAGAGCAAAGCAAGGCAGGAGATGTTACAGAGAGAGGAAAGAAAGGCTGGAGATGTTATGGAGAGAGAGGAAAGCAAGGCCGGAGATATTACGGAGAGAGGACGGCAAGACTGGAGATGTTACAGAGATAGGAAAGCAAGACTGGAGATATTACAGAAATGGGAAGGCAGGCTCTAAATATTACAGGGATAGCAAGTCAAGGTTGGAGATGTTACAGAGATAGGAAAGCAAGGCTGGAGATGTTGCAGATATAGGAAAGCAAGGCTGGGGATATTGTTGAGATATGAAAGCAAGGCTGGGGATGGTATGGAGAGAGAGGAAAGCAAGGCTGGAGATGTTGCAAAGATAGGAAAGGAAGACTGGAGATGTGGCAGATAGAGCAAAGCAAGGATGGAGATGTTATGGAGCGAGAAGATAGCAAGGCTGGAAATATTACAGAGATGTGAAAGCAGGCTCTAAATGTTACAGGAATAGGAAAGCAAGGATGCAGATGTTGCAGAGATAGGAAAGCAAGGCTGGAGATATTACATAGATAGGAAAGCAAGGCTGGAGTTGTTATGGAGAGTGAGGATAGCAACGCGGGAGATGATGAAGAGATAGGAAAGCAAGGCTGGAGAAGTTACAGAGATGGGAAAGCAACGAGGGGGTTGTGACAGAAATAGGAAAGCAAGGCTGGAGATATTACAGAGATGGAAAGGCAGGCTCTAAATGTTACAGGGATAGGAAAGCAAGGCTGGAGATGTTATGGAGACAGAGGAAAGCAAGGCTGGAGATTTTACAGAGGTAGGAAAGCAAGGCTGGAGATGATACAGAGAGAGCAAAGCAAGGGTGGAGATGTTATGGAGAGAGAGGAAAGCAAGGCTGAAATTATTACAGAGATGGGAAAGCAGGCTCTAAATGTTTCAGGGACAGGAAAGAAAGACTGGAGATGTTACAGAGATAGGAAAGCAAGGCTGGGGATGTATCACAGATGGGAAAGCAACGAGGGGGTTGTGACAGAAATAGGAGAGCAAGGCTGGAGATATTACAGAGAGAGGAAAGCAAGGCTGGGGATGATATGGAGCGAGAGGATAGCAAGGCTGGAGATATTACAGAGATGTGAAAGCAGGCTCTAAATGTTACAGGGATAGGAAAGCAAAGCTGGAGATGTTACGTAGAGAGAGAAAAGCAAGGCTGAAGTTATTACAGAGATGGGAAAGCAGGCTTTAAATGTTTAAGGGACAGGAAAGCAAGGCAGGAGATAGAACATAGAACATAGAAGAATACAGCGCAGTACAGGCCCTTCAGCCCTCGATGTTGCGCTGATCAAAGCCCACCTAACCTATACTAACCCACTATCCTCCATATACCTATCCAATGCCCGCTTAAATACCCATAAAGAGGGAGAGTCCACTACTGCTACTGGCAGGGCATTCCATGAACTTACGACTCGCTGAGTGAAGAACCTACCCCGAACATCAGTCCTATATCTACCCCCCCTTAATTTAAAGCTATGCCCCCTTGTAATAGCTGACTCCATACGTGGAAAAAGGTTCTCACTGTCAACCCTATCTAACCCCCTAATCATCTTGTACACCTCTATCAAGTCACCCCTAAACCTTCTTTTCTCCAATGAAAACAACCCCAAGTGCCTCAGCCTTTCCTCATAGGATCTTCCTACCATACCAGGCAACATCCTGGTAAACTTCCTCTGCACCCGTTCCAGTGCCTCCACATCCTTCCTATAGTATGGCGACCAAAACTGCACACAATATTCCAGATGCGGCCGCACCAGAGTCTTATACAGATGTTACAGAGATATGAAAACAAGGATGGAGAAAAAACAGAGATAGGAAAGCAAGGATGGAGATGTTACAGAGTTGGGAAAGCAACGACGGGGTTGTGACAGAAATAGGAAAGAAAGGCTGGAGATGTTAGAGAGAGAGAGAGGAAATCAAGGATGCAGATGGGACAGAAAGAGAGGAAAACAAGGCTGGGGATGTTATGGAGAGAGAGGAGAGCAAGGCTGGAGAAGTTACAGAGATAGGAAAGCAAGACTGGAGATGTTATGAAGAGAGAGGAAGGCAAGGCTGGAGGTATTACAGAGAGAGGAAAGCAAGGCAGCAGATGTTATGGAGAGAGAGGAATGCAAAGCTGGAGATGTTACAGAGATAGGAAAGCAAGGCTGGAGATGTTATAGAGAGAGAGGAAAGCTCGGCTGGAGATGGTATGGAGAGAGAGGAAGGCAAGGCTGGAGGTATTACAGAGAGAGGAAAGCAAGGCAGCAGATGTTATGGAGAGAGAGGAATGCAAAGCTGGAGATGTTACAGAGATAGGAAAGCAAGGCTGGAGATGTTATAGAGAGAGAGGAAAGCTCGGCTGGAGATGGTATGGAGAGAGAGGAAAGCAAGGCTAGAAATGTGACAGAGAGAGAGGAACGCAAGGCCGGAGTTATTATAGACAGAGAGGAAAGGAAGGCTAGAGATGTTACAGAGGTAGGAAACCAAGCTGGAGATGTTGAAGCGATAGGAAAGAAAGACTGGCTATGTTACAGAGATAGGAAAGCAAGGCTGGAGATATTACAGAGAGAGGAAAGCAAGGCTGGAGATATTACAGAGAGAGGAAAGCAAGGCTGGAGATATTACAGAGAGAGGAAAACAAGGCTGGAGATATTACAGAGAGAGGAAAACAAGGCTGGAAATATTACAGAGAGAGGAAAGCAATGCTGGAGATATTGCTGATATAGGAAAGCAAGAATGGAGATGTTGCAGAGAGAGGAAAGCAAGGCTGGAGATGTTCCATAGAGAGAGAAAGCAAGGCTGAAGTTATTACAGAGATGGGAAAGCAGGCTTTAAATGCTTAACAGACAGGAAAGCAAAGCAGGAGATAAATCAGAGATACGAAAGCAAGGCTGGAGAAGTTACAGAGATGGGAAAGCAACGATGGGGTTGTGACAGAAATAGGAAAGCAAGGCTGGAAATGTTAGAGAGAGAGAGAGGAAATCAAGGATGCAGATGGGACAGAAGGAGAGGAAAACAAGGCTGGGGATGTTATGGAGCGAGAAGATAGCAAGGCTGGAAATATTACAGAGATGTGAAAGCAGGCTCTAAATGTTACAGCGATAGGAAAGCAAAGCCGGAGATATTACAGAGAGAGGAAAGCAAGACTACAGATGTTATGGAGAGAGAGGTAAGAAAGGCTGGAGATGTCATAGAGAGCGGAAAGCAACGCTGGAGATGTTGCAGAGATAGGAAAGCAAGGCTGGAGGTGTTAAAGAGATAGGAAAGGAAGTCTGGATGTGTTATGGAGAGAGAGGAAAGCAAGGATGGAGATATTACAGAGAGAGGAAAGCAAGGCTGGAGATATTACAGAGAGAGGAAAGCAAGGCTGGAGATATTACAGAGATAGGAAAGCAAGGCTGGAGATATTACAGAGAGAGGAAAGCAAGGCTGGAGATATTACAGAGAGAGGAAAGCAAGGCTGGAGATATTACAGAGAGAGGAAAGCAAGGCTGGAGATATTACAGAGAGAGGAAAGCAAGGCTGGAGATATTACAGAGAGAGGAAAGCAAGGCTGGAGATATTACAGAGAGAGGAAAGCAAGGCTGGAGATATTACAGAGAGAGGAAAGCAAGGCTGGAGATATTACAGAGAGAGGAAAGCAAGGTTGGAGATATTACAGAGAGAGGAAAACAAGGCTGGAGATGTTATAGAGAGAGAGAGGAAAGCAAGGCTGGAGGTGTTACAGAGATAGGAAAGCAAGGCTGGAAATATTACAGAGAGAGGAAAACAGGCTGGAGATGTTATAGAGAGAGAGGAAAGTAAGGCTGCAGATGTTATAGAGAGAGAGAGGGAAGCAAGGTCGTTCCCCTCAAGAACAAGTATACCGTTTTGGATACTTGTGGGGGGAACGACTTACCAGGGGTAAGTGACAGGGCTCAGGCCTCTGGCATGGAGCCTGTCCCCGTTACTCAGAAGGGAAGGGTGGAGAAGAGCAGAGCAATAATAATTGGGGACTCGATAGTTCGGGGCACAGATAGGCGGTTTTGTGGGAACGAGAGAGACTCACGTTTGGTATGTTGCCTCCCAGGTGCAAGGGTACGTGATGTCTCTGATCGTGTTTTCCGGGTCCTTAAGGGGGAGGGGGAGCAGCCTGAAGTCGTGGTCCATATTGGCACCAATGACATAGGTAGGAGGAGTGCTGAGGATGTTAGACAGGCTTTTAGGGAGCTAGGTTGGAAGCTCAGAGTTAGAACAAACAGAGTAGTTGTCTCTGGTTTGTTACCCGTGCCACGTGATAGAGAGTCGAGGAATAGGGAGAGAGAACAGTTAAATGCGTGGCTACAGGGATGGTGCAGGAGGGAGGGATTCCGGTATTTGGATAACTGGGGTTCTTTCTGGGGAAGGTGGGACCTCTATAAACAGGATGGTCTGCACCTGAACCTGAGGGGCACCAGTATCCTTGGGGGGAGGTTTGCTAGTGCTCTTGGGGGGGGTTTAAACTAACTCTGCAGGGGCATGGGAACCTAGACTGTAGCTTTAGGGTGCAGGACCTGGAGTGTAGGGAGGTTAGGAATATGGCATCAATCTTAAAGGAGGGTGCCTGTAAACAGAAGAGTGGCTTGAAGTGTGTATACTTTAATGCCAGAAGTATACGAAATAAGGTAGGTGAACTTGCAGCGTGGGTTGGTACCTGGGACTTCAATGTTGTGGCTATTACGGAGACATGGCTAGATCAGGGACAGGATTGGCTGTTGCAGGTTCCAGGGTTTAAATGTTTTAGTAGGGTCAGAGGTGGGGGTAAAAGAGGGGGGTGTGTGGCTTTGCTTGTCAAAGATAGTATTACAGCGGTGGAAAGGAAGATGGACGAAGATTTGCCATCTGAGGTAGTTGGGTTGAGGTTAGGAATAGGAGAGGTGAGGTCACCCTGTTAGGAGTTTTTTACAGGCCTCCTAATAGTCCTAGAATCGTTGAAGAAAGGATTGTGAAGATGATTCAGGAGAAGAGTGACAGTAATAGAGTGATTATTATGGGAGACTTTAACTTTCCTGATATTGATTGGGAAAGCTATAGCTCAAGTTCGTTAGATGGGTCAGTGTTTGTGCAATGTGTGCAGGAGAGTTTCCTGACACAATATGTAGATAAGCCAACAAGAGGTGAGGCCATACTGGATTTGGTTCTGGGTAACGAACCAGGCCAGGTATTAGAACTAGAGGTAGGTGAGCACTTTGGGGACAGTGACCACAATTCGGTGATTTTTACTCTCGTGATGGAGAGGGATAAGTGTGTACTCCAGGGCAAGAGTTATAGCTGGGGGCAGGGAAATTATGATGCGTTGAGGCATGACTTAGGATGTGTGGATTGGAAAAGTAGATTCCAAGGCAAGAGCGTAATTGATATGTGGAACTTGTTCAAGGAGCAACTATTGAGTGTCCTTGATAAGTACGTACCTGTCAGGCAGGGAGGAAAGGGTCGTGTGAGGGAGCCGTGGTTTAATAAGGAATTGGAATCCCTTGTTAAATGGAAGAGGGCGGCCTTTGTAAAGATGAGGCGTGAAGGTTCAATAGGGACGATTGAGAGTTATAAGGTAGCCTGGAAGGACCTGAAGAGAGAGCTAAGAGCAGCAAGGAGGGGACATGAAAGGTCCTTAGTTGGTAGGATTAGGGAAAACCCTAAGGCTTTCTATAGGTATGTTAGGAATAAAAGAATGACTAGGGTAGGAATAGGTCCAATCAAGGATAGTAATGGGAAGTTGCGTGTGGAGGCTGAAGAGATTGGGGAGGCACTGAATGAATACTTTTCGTCAGTATTCACTCAGGAACAGGACATTGTTGTCGATATGAGTACTGAGGCACGAATAAGTAGAATGGATGGCTTTGAGATATGTAGAGAAGAGGTGTTGGAAATTCTGGCAAGGGTGAAAATAGATAAGTCCCCTGGGCCTGATGGCATTTATCCTAGGATTCTCTGGGAAGCAAGGGAGGAGATTGCAGAGCCATTGGCCTTGATTTTTGTGTCCTCTTTGTCTACAGGAGTAGTGCCAGAGGCCTGGAGGCTAGCAAACGTGGTTCACTTGTTCAAGAAGGGGAGTAGGGATAATCCTAGTAACTATAGGCCAGTGAGTCTCACTTCTGTTGTGGGCAAAGTCTTAGAGAGAATTGTAATGGATAGGATTTATGCACATCTGGATAAGAATAATGTGATCAAGGATAGTCAGCATGGTTTTGTGAAAGGCAGGTCGTGCCTCACAAATCTTATTGAATTCTTTGAGAAGGTGACTAAGCAGGTAGATGAGGGGAAAGCGGTAGATGTGGTATATATGGATTTTAGTAAGGCGTTTGATAAGGTCCCCCATGGTAGGCTACTGCAGAAAATACAGAGATATGGCATTGAGGGTGAGTTGGAGGTTTGGATTAGGAATTGGCTGGCTGGAAGAAGACAGAGGGTAGTAGTTGATGGCAAAGGTTCATCTTGGAGTGCCGTCACTAGCGGTGTTCCGCAAGGATCTGTTTTGGGACCATTGCTGTTTGTCATTTTTATAAATGACCTGGAGGAAGGGTTAGAAGGTTGGGTGAGCAAGTTTGCGGATGATACGAAAGTCGGAGGAGTTCTAGACAGTGAGGAAGGATGTGGCAGGTTACAGCGGGATATAGAGAAGCTGCAGAGCTGGGCAGAAAGGTGGCAAATGGAGTTCAATGTAGCTAAGTGTGAGGTGATTCCCTTTGGTAAGAGTAACAAAAAGATGGGGTACTGGGCTAATGGTCGGATACTTGGTAGTGTGGAAGAGCAGAGGGATCTTGGTGTCCATGTACACAGATCTCTGAAAGTTGCCACCCAGGTAAATAGTGCTGTGAAGAAGGCATATGGCATACTGGCTTTTATTGGTAGAGTAATTGAGTTCCGGAGTCTTGAGGTCATGCTGCAGTTGTATAAGACTCTGGTGCGGCCGCATCTGGAATATTGTGTGCAGTTTTGGTCGCCATACTATAGGAAGGATGTGGAGGCACTGGAACGGGTGCAGAGGAAGTTTACTAGGATGTTGCCTGGTATGGTAGGAAGATCCTATGAGGAAAGGCTGAGGCACTTGGGGTTGTTTTCATTGGAGAAAAGAAGGTTTAGGGGTGACTTGATAGAGGTGTACAAGATGATTAGGGGGTTAGATAGGGTTGACAGTGAGAACCTTTTTCCACGTATGGAGTCAGCTATTACAAGGGGGCATAGCTTTAAATTAAGGGGGGGTAGATATAGGACTGATGTTCGGGGTAGGTTCTTCACTCAGCGAGTCGTAAGTTCATGGAATGCCCTGCCAGTAGCAGTAGTGGACTCTCCCTCTTTATAGGTATTTAAGCGGGCATTGGATAGGTATATGGAGGATAGTGGGTTAGTGTAGGTTAGGTGGGCTTTGATCGGCGCAACATCGAGGGCCGAAGGGCCTGTACTGCGCTGTAATGTTCTATGTTCTATGTTCTATGTTCTAAGGCTGAAGATATTACAGAGATAGGAAAGCTAGGCTGGAGATGTTACAGAGATAGGAAAGCAAGGATGGAGATGGTATGGAGAGAGAGGAAAGCAAAGCTAGAGATGTTACAGTGAGGAAAGCAAGGCTGAGAGATGTTGCAGGGAGAGCAAAGCAAGGCTGGAGATAGAACATAGAACATAGAACATAGAACAATACAGCACAGAACAGGCCCTTCGGCCCACGATGTTGTGCCGAACTTCTATCCTAGATTAAGCACCCATCCATGTAGCTATCCAAATGCCGCATAAAGGTCGCCAATGATTCTGACTCTACCACTCCCACGGGCAGCGCATTCCATGCCCCCACCACTCTCTGGGTAAAGAACTCACCCCTGACATCTCCCCTATGCCTTCCACCCTTCACCTTAAATTTATGTCCCCTTGTAACACTCCTCAGCCCAGCTCTGCATCATATCTAAGTCCCTTTGCAAATGACAAATGCCCTCCTCACTGTCCACAACTCCACCTATCGTCGTATCATCTGCAAATTTACTGACCCACCCTTCGACTCCCTCATCTAAGTCATTAATAAAAATTACAAACAGCAGAGGACGCAGAACTGATCCCTGTGGAACTCCACTTGTAACTGGGCTCCAGGCTGAATATTTACCATCTACCACCACTCTCTGACTTCGACCGGTTAGCCAGTTTTCTATCCAATTGGCCAAATTTCCCTCTATCCCATCCTCCTGACTTTCCACATAAGCCTACCATGGGGAACCTTATCAAATGCCTTACTAAAATCCATGTACACTACATCCACTGCTCTACCCTCATCCACATGCTTGGTCACCTCCTCGAAGAATTCAATAAGACTTGTAAGGCAAGACCTACCCTTCACAAATCCGTGCTGGCTGTCCCTAATCAAGGTAAAAACAATGACTGCAGATGCTGAAAATCAAATACTGGATTAGTGGTGCTGGAAGAGCACAGCAGTTCAGGCAGCATCCAACGAGCAGCGAAATCAACGTTTCGGGCAAAAGCCCTTCATCAAGCAGTGTCTTTCCAGATACTCATAAATCCTATCCCTCAGTACCCTTTCCATTACTTTGCCTACCACAGAAGTAAGACTAACTGGCCTGTAATAGGTTATCCCTATTCCCTTTTTTGAACAGGGGCACAACATTCGCTACTCTCCAGTCCCCTGGTACCACCCCCGTTGCCAGTGAAGACGAGAAGATCATTGCCAACGGTACTGCAATTTCCTCTCTTGCTTCCCACATAATCCTAGGATATATCCCGTCAGGCCCGGGGACTTGTCTATCCTCAAGTTGTTCAAAATGTCCAACACATCTTCCTTCCTAACAAGTATCTCTTCTGGCTTACCAGTCTGTTTCACACTCTCCTCTTCAACAATACGGTCCCTCTCGTTCGTAAATACTGAAGAGAAGTACTTGTTCAAGACCTCTCCTATCTCTTCCGACTCAATACACAATCTCCCACTACTGTCCTTGATCGGACCTATCCTCGTTCTCGTCATTCTCAGGTTTCTCACATACGCATAAAATGCCTTGGGGTTATCCTTGATTCTATCCGCCAAGGATTTTTCATGCCCTCTCTTAGCTCTCCTAATCCCTTTCTTCAGGTCCCTTCTGGCTATTCTGTATCCCTCCACTGCTCTGTCTGAACCCTGTTTCCTCAACCTTATGTAAGCCTCCTTCTTCCTCTTTACTAGACATTCAACCTCCCTCGTCAACCAAGGCTCCCTCACACGACCATTTCTTTCCTGCCTGATAGGTACATACATATCAAGGACACGTCGTATCTGCTCCTTGAAAAAGTTCCACATTTCCACCACATCCTTCCCTGACAGCCTATGCTCCCAACGTATGCTCCTCAAATCCTGTCTTACAGCATCGTAATTTCCCTTCCCCCAATTGTAAAATCTACCTTGTTGTGCGCACCTATCTCTCTCCATAACCAAGGTGAAAGTCACAGAATTGTGGTCACCATCACCAAACTGTTCACCCACTAACAAGCCCATCACTTGTCCCGGTTCATTACCGAGTACCAAATCCAATATGGCCTCCCCTCTGGTTGGACAATCTACATACTGAGTTAGAAAAGCTTCCTGGACACACTGCACAAACACCGCCCCATCCAATCTACTTGATCTAAAGAGCTTCCAATCAATATTTGGGAAATTGAAATCGCCCATGACTACGACCCTGTGGCTTCTGCACCTTTCCAAAATCTGTTTCCCAATCTGTTTCTCCACATCTCTGCTGCTATTGGGGGGCCTATAGTAAACACCCAACAAGGTGACTGCACCTTTCCTATTTCTGACTTCAACCCATACTACCTCCAGAGGCAGATCCCCCTCAAACTTCCTTTCTGCAGCCGTTATACCATTTCTAATTAGCAATGCCACCCCCCCTCCTTTTTTACCACCCTCCCTAATCTTACTGAAACATCTGTAACCAGGAACCTCCAACAGCCATTCCTGTCCCTCATCTATCCATGTTTCCGTGATGGCCACAACATCGTAGTCCCAGGGACCGATCCACGCCTTAAGTTCACCCACCTTATTTCTGATACTCCTTGCGTTGAAGTATACGCACTTGAGCCCATCTCTGTGTCCACAAGTAGTGCTACCTTCTCCACAGCCTCCCTACAGTCTTGGGCATCCTGACACACAGCTAGCTTACTTGCTGGACTACAAGTCCGGATCCCATCCCCCTGCCAAATTAGTTTAAATCCCCCCGAAGAGTGCTAGCAAACCGACCCCCCAGGATAGTGGTGCCCTTCTGGTTCAGGTGCAACCCATCCTGTTTGTACAGGTCCCACCTTCCCCAGAATGCAGTCCAGTTGTCCAAATACCTGAAGCCCTCCCTCCTACACCATCCTTGCAGCCACGTGTTCAACTGCACTCTCTCCCTATTCCTTGCCTCATTGTCACGTGGCACCGGCAACAACCCAGAGATGATGACTCTGTCTGTCCTAGCTTTTAGCTTCCAGCCTAACTCCCTGAGCTCTTGAATGACCTCCCCACCCCTCTTCCTACCTATGTCGTTGGTGCCAATGTGTACCACAACTTCTGGCTGCACACACTCCCCCTTAAGGATTCTGAAGACACGGTCCGAGACGTCTCGGACCCTGGCACCCGGGAGGCAAAAAACCATCCGAGAGTCTCGCCCATGTCCACAGAACTGCCTGTCTGTCCCTCTAACTAGAGAGTCCCCTATAACTAGTGCTGTCCTCCTCTCCCCCTTTCCCTTCTGAGTCTCAGAGCCACAGACCCCTTCACTGCAGCTTACACCTGCAAGGCTGTCCCCCCAACAGTTTCCAAAGCTGTATACTTATTTTTTAGGGGAATGACCACAGGGGATCCCTGCACTGCCTGCTTCTTCCCCTTCCCACCTCTAACTGTTACCCAGCTACCTCTGTTCTCCGGCGTAACTATGTCCCTGTAGCTTCTATCAATCACCCTCTCAGCCTCTCGAATAAACCTCAGTTCATCCAACTCCAGTTCCTGTTCCCTAACTCGTTCGGTGAGGAGCAGGATCTGACTGCATTTCTTGCAGACGAAGTCGGCAGGAGTATCGGTGGTCACCCCTACCTCAAACATCCTGCAGGAGGAACATTCCACCGCCTGCGCTGCCATGACTGTACACTTTGTCTCCAAAACAAGAACACTGAGTCAATAACACTGAGTCACTTACCTGTGGACTTTATAGTTAGGTTAGAGGAGGCCCTACTTCGTAGGGCCTGGGGTCTCGGACACACCCACTCAAATACTAATCACTTACCTTCCCGACCAGCTCTGCGCTCCAACCTCACTTCCGCCCGGCTCGCGCTGCTCTCTGCGGTGAAAAGTCTCCCGGGTTCGCTTTTACTCGGCCGCTGCTCCCACTCAAAAATGTTGCAGAGAGAGAAAAGCAAGGCTGGAGAAGTTATGGAGAGAGAGGAAAGCAGGCTTTAAATGTTTCAGGGACAGGAAAGCAAGGCAGGAGATGTTACAGAGATAGGAAATCAACGATGGAGATGTTACAGAGAGAGGAAAGCAAGGCTGGAGATGTTGTGGAGATAGGAAAGCAAGGCTGGATGTGTTGTGGAGAGAGAGGATAACAAGGCTGGAGACATTAAAGAGAAGTGAAAGCAGGATCTAAATGTTACAGGGATAGGAAAGCAAGGCTTGAGATGTTATGGAGAGAGAGAAAAGCAAGACTGGAGATGTTACAGAGATAGGGAAGCTAGGCTGGAGATGTTATAGAGATAGGGAAGCTAGGCTGGAGATGTTATAGAGAGCGAGGAAAGCAGGGCTGGAGATGTGACAGAGAGAGTGGAACGCAAAGCTGGAGATATTATAGTCAGAGAGGAAAGCAAGGTTGGAGATGTTACAGAGAGAGGAAGGCAAGGCTGGAGATGTTACAGAGTTAGGAAAGCAAGGCTGGAGATATTACATAGATAGGAGAGCAAAGCTGGAGATGTTATGGAGAGAGAGGAAAGCAAGGCTTGAAATGTGATAGAGAGAGAGGAACGCAAGGCTGGAGATGTTACAGAGGTAGGAAAGCAAGGCAGGCGATATTGCAGAGATAGGGAAGCAAGGCTGGAGATGATACAGAGAGAGCAAAGCAAGGCTGGAGTTGTCATGGAGAGAGAGGATAGCAAGGCATAAGATATTACACAGAGAGGAAAGCAAGGCTGCAGATGTTATGAAGAGAGGGAGATGTGAAAGCAGGCTCTATATGTTACAGGGATAGGAAAGCAAAGCTGGAGATGTTACAGAGATGCGAAAGCAAGGATGGAAATGATATGGAGAGAGCGGAAATCAAGGTTCGAGATATTACAGAGAGAGGAAAGCAACGCTGGAGTTGTTGCAGAGATAGGAAAGCAAGGATGGAGATGTTATGGAGAGAGAGCAAAGCAAGGCTGGAGATGTTATAGAAATAGAACATAGAACATAGAACAATACAGCACAGAACAGGCCCTTCAGCCCACGATGTTGTGCCGAACTTCTATCCTAGATTAAGCACCCATCCATGTACCTATCCAAATGCCGCTTAAAGGTCGCCAATGATTCTGACTCTACCACTCCCATGGGCAGCGCATTCCATGCCCCCACCACTCTCTGGGTAAAGAACCCACCCCTGACATCTCCCCTATACCTTCCACTCTTCACCTTAAATTTATGTCCCCTTGTAACACTCTGTTGTACCCAGGGAAAAAGTTTCTGACTGTCTACTCTATCTATTCCTCTGATCATCTTATAAACCTCTATCAAGTCACCCCTCATCCTTCGCCGTTCCAACGAGAAAAGGCCGAGAACTCTCAACCTATCCTCGTACGACCTACTCTCCATTCCAGGCAACATCCTGGTAAATCTTCTCTGCACCCTCTCCAAAGCTTCCACATCTTTCCTAAAGTGAGGCGACCAGAACTGCACACAGTACTCCAACTGTGGCCTAACCAAAGTCCTGTACAGCTGCAACATCACTTCACGACTCTTGAATTCAATCCCTCTGCTAATGAACGATAATACTCCATAGGCCTTCTAACAAACTCTATCCACCTGAGTGGCAACCTTCAAAGATCTATGTACATAGACCCCAAGATCCCTCTGTTCCTCCACCTGACCAAGAACCCTACCATTAACCCTGTATTCCGCATTCTTATTTGTTCTTCCAAAATGGACAACCTCACACTTGGCAGGGTTGAACTCCATCTGCCACTCCTCAGCCCAGCTCTGCATCATATCTAAGTCCCTCTGCAGCCGACAACAGCCCTCCTCACTGTCCACAACTCCACCTATCTTTGTATCATCTGCAAATTTACTGACCCACCCTTCGACTCCCTCATCTAAGTCATTAATAAAAATTACAAACAGCAGAGGACCCAGAACTGATCCCTGCGGAACTCCACTTGTAACTGGACTCCATGCTGAATATTTACCATCTACCACCACTCTCTGACTTCGACCGGTTAGCCAGTTTTCTATCCAATTGGCCAAATTTCCCTCTATCCCATGCCTCCTGACTTTCCGCATAAGCCTACCATGGGGAAACTTATCAAATGCCTTACTAAAATCCATGTACACTACATCCACTGCTCTACCCTCATCCACATGCTTGGTCACCTCCTCGAAGAATTCAATAAGACTTGTAAGGCAAGACCTACCCTTCACAAATCCGTGCTGGCTGTCCCTAATCAAGCAGTGTCTTTCCAGATACTCCAGATAGGAAAGCAAGGCTGGGGATGTTATGGAGCGAGAAGATAGCAAGGCTGGAGACATTGCAGAGATGGGAAAGCAGGCTCTAAATGTTACAGCGATAGGAAAGCAAAGCCGGAGATATTACAGAGAGAGGAAAGCAAGGCTACAGATGTTATGGAGAGAGAGGTAAGAAAGGCTGGAGATGTCATAGAGAGCGGAAAGCAACGCTGGAGATGTTGCAGAGATAGGAAAGCAAGGCTGGAGGTGTTAAAGAGATAGGAAAGGAAGTCTGGATGTGTTATGGAGAGAGAGGAAAGCAAGGATGGAGATATTACAGAGAGAGGAAAGCAAGGCTGGAGATATTACAGAGAGAGGAAAGCAAGGCTGGAGATATTACAGAGAGAGGAAAGCAAGGCTGGAGATTTTACAGAGAGAGGAAAGCAAGGCTGGAGATGTTACAGAGAGAGGAATGCAAAGCTGGAGATATTACAGAGAGAGGAAAGCAAGGCTGGAGATGTTACAGAGAGAGGAAAGCAAGGCTGGAGATATTACAGAGAGAGGAAAACAAGGCTGGAGATGTTACAGAGAGAGGAAAGCAAGGCTGGAGATATTACAGAGAGAGGAAAGCAAGGCTGGAGATGTTACAGAGAGAGGAAAGCAAGGCTGGAGATATTACAGAGAGAGGAAAGCAAGGCTGGAGATGTTACAGAGAGAGGAAAGCAAGGATGGAGATGTTGCAGAGGTAGGAAAGCAAGGCTTGGAGATGTTATGGTGAGAGAGAATAGCAACGCTGCAGATGTTATGGAGAGAGAGGAAAGCAAAGCTGGAAATGATATGGAGAGAGAGAGCAAAGCAAGGTTGGAGTTATTACAGAGATGGGAAAGCAGGCTTTAAATGTTTAAGGGACAGGAAAGAAAGACTGGAGATATATCAGAGATAGGAAAGCAAGGCTGGAGAAGTTACAGAGATGGGAAAGCAACGATGGGGTTGTGACAGAAATAGGAAAGCAAGGCTGGAGATTTTAGAGAGAGAGAGAGGAAATCAAGGATGCAGATGGCACAGAAAGAGAGGAAAACAAGGCTGGGGATGATACAGAGATAGGACAGTAAGGCTGGAGATGTTACAGAGATAGGAAAGCAAGGCTGGGGATGGGACAGAAAGAGAGGAAAACAAGGCTGGTGATGTTATGGAGAGAGAGGAGAGCAAGTCTGGAGATGTTACAGAGATAGGAATGCTAGGCTGGAGATGGTATGGAGAGAGAGGAAAGCAAGGCTAGAAATGTGACAGAGAGGAAAGCAAGGCTGGAGACGTCGCAGAGATAGGAAAGGAAGGCTGGAGATATTACACAGATAGGAAAGGAAGGCTGCAGATGTTATGGAGAGAGAAGAAAGCAAGGCTTAATGTTTTACAGTGTTAGGAAAACAAGGCTGGAAATGATATGGAGAGAGAGGAAAGCAAGGCTACAAATGTGACAGAGAGAGTGGAACGCAAAGCTGGAGATATTATAGTCAGAGAGGAAAGCAAGGTTGGAGATGTTACAGAGAGAGGAAAGCAAGGCAGGAGATGTTGCAAAGATAGGAGAGCAATACTGGTGATGTTGCAGAGAGACCAAAGCAAGGTTGGAGATGTTATAGAGAGAGAGGAAAGCAAGGTTGGAGATGTTGCGGAGATAGGAAAGCAAGGCTGACGGTGTTACAGAGATAGGAAAGGAAGGCTGGAGATGGTATATAGAGAGAGGAAAGCAAGGCTTGAGATGTTATGGAGAGAGAGGAAAGCAAGGCTTGAAATGTGACAGAGAGAGAGGAACGCAAGGCTGGAGATATAATAGACAGAGAGGAAAGGAAGGCTGGAGATGTTATGAAGAGAGGGAGATGTGAAAGCAGGCTCTAAATGTTACAGGGAGAGGAAAGCAAGGCAGGAGATGTTACAGAGATAGGAAAGCAAGGATGGTGATGGGACTGAAAGAGAGGAAAACAAGGCTGGTGATGTTGTGGAGAGAGAGGATAGCAAGGCTTTAAATGTTTCAGGGACAGGAAAGCAAGGGTGGAGATGTTACAGAGATAGGAAAGCAAGGGTGGAGATGGGACTCAAAGAGAGGAAAACAAGGCTGGTGATGTTATGGAGAGAGAGGAAAGCAAGACTGGAGACGTTATGGAGAGAGAGGAAAACAAATCTGGAGATGTTACAGAGAGGAAAGCAAGTCTGGAGATGTTGCAGGGAGAGAGGAAAGCAAGGCTGGAGATTTTTGCAGAGATGGGAAAGCAAAACTGGAGATGTTATGGAGAGAGAGGGTAACAAGGTTGGAGATGTGACAGAGATGGGAAAGCAAGGCTGGTGATATTATAGAGATAGCTTGTACATGCTAGAATGTGTTAGTGAGATATTTTTAAATTCATTTACAGGATATGGGATGAGGTGTAGCAGCTGGATATTAGAAAGACAGGGTGGGTTTAGGGGCTGGCGGAATTTACAGTGATAGATGGGGCTGGAATATAATATAAAGATTGTAGTGATGCGGAGGGTTACTGAGATACAGATGGATGTAGTAGCTGGAGGAGATGACAGGGAAAGATACAGAGATACATGTAGACAGTTTTAAAATGGAATTGTGCAATGTCTTAATAGAGAAAATATTGTAGAAATCTGTGGAATAGACAAGGCACTTGGAGGAGTGAGACCTTGGACTGTCCAATCACAAGAGTCATAGAATGGGTGTCATACAGCACAGAAGAGGCCCTTTGATTGATAGTGACAAAAAATTAAAAGCCCTGCAGACCCTGGAAATCCCTCCTTCCTCATATCTGTGGGCTAGGGCTAGATGTGGGAGAGGCATCCTATAGACTCCTCAAGCAACAATGCGATTAAACACTGACACGGAAACCTCCTGCTGACTCCCCTCCCTCAGATGATGGATCAGTGTCCCTCCACATTGAACAACACTTGCAGGAAGCACTGAGAGTGAAAGAACTGGAGAATGTATACTGTGTGGGCCATTTCAAACCCACCACCAAGAGGGGCTCAGCAGCAGCATTGCTGATCGAGATGGTCGGGTCCAAAAGGACATAGTTGGGAGACTGAGTCTGCACCGGGGCAGAGGGGAACGACTGAGAGAGAGAAACATACTTGACCTCATCTTCACCAACCCAACGTCTGCAGACACATTAATCGATGACCATATTGGGAAAAGTGACTACAGCACACACTATTCCTGGAGACAAAGATTTTGAAGCACTGGCCTGTCTGAGGCAGTTCGGGTCATTACTAACAGCAGCAGAATTGTACTCCAGTAAAATTTTCACAGTCACTGCCTGGTATGTGTTCCACTTTACCCTGACCATCAGGCCAGGGGATAAACCCTTGTTCAATGGAAAATACAGGAGGGTCTGCCAAGTGCAGCACCAGGTACACCTCAAAATGAGGTGACGTAACCAAACAGGACCACTTACTCACCAAGTAGAATAACCAGCCAGTGACAGACAGATCTAACCATCAAATCAGACCTAATCTCTGCAATCTTGTCGCAAGCAGTCAGTGTGAATTGTGTGATCAATCAAACAACTCACTGGAGGAGGAGGATCCACAAATACCACGTTCCTCAATGATGGAAGGGCCCAGCACAACAATAGAAAAGCTAAGGCTGAAACATTCACAGCAATGTTCAGACAGAAGTATCTATTTTAGTTTCCTCCAGATGGCCATCTTCAGCTAATTCAATTCATTTTGTGTGGTATTTCCAAGTGGCTGGACGGATGAGGAATGCAAAGTCGTCACGGTGGCACAGTGGTTAGCACTGCTGCCTCACAGCACCAGAGACACAGGTTCAATTCCCACCTCAGGCGACTGTCTGTGTGGAGTTTGCACATTCTCCCCGTGTCTGCGTGGGTTTCCTCCGGGTGCTCCGGTTTCCTCCCACAGTCCAAAGATGTGCAGGTCAGGTGAATTGGCTATGCTAAATTGTCCATAGTGTTAGGTAAGGGGTAAATGTAGGGGTCTGGGTGGGTGGTGGGTCGGTGTGGACTTGTTGGGCCGAAGGGCCTGTTTCCACTCTGTAAAGTAATCTAAAAAAGTCTGTGGGTCCTGATAACATTCTATTCAAGCTGTTCCTGCTGGGATACAGTGCTGGCATCTCCCTGACAATGTGGGAAACTATCTGGGTGTGTCCTGTACACACACAGACTAAACATCAGATAATCAATTACTGCCCCATTGTTCTAATCCCTATCATTAACAAAGTGTTGAAATGTTATTGGAATCTGCAGTGGAATCAAGCAGCACTTCCTCAGCACCAACCTGCTCACTGAAATTCTGCTTGGGCTCTGCCAGGGCCACTCAATCCTTGGGCTCATTGAAGCCTTGATTTAATGATGTACAACAAGAAAATATACAGCTGAGTTCTAGAGGTAAGGCGACAGTGACTGCACTTTTAACATCATCATAACTACATTCAACCAAGTGTCGTATCCAGGATTAACGGCAAAACTGGAGCAAATAGGAATCGTCTGCACTGGCTGAAGTTATACATGGTACAGAGGAAGGTGGCTATGGTTGGTGGGGAGCAGCCATCTCAGCTCCACAGCAGTTCCCCTCTGTTGGTGTTTGAGTAATCCCGTAGATAAAAAATGGATGATAGGGCTGCTCTCTCCTAAGATAGAGACGACTGGTGGCAGTTTAGCTGGACAGTCATTATGGCTCAAGTAAAGGACAGATTGAGTAGGACAGTCCTTTAGTCACCCCAGTCAGTGAATGAAATGAACCCATACTACTGGCATTAATAACTAGCTGTCCAACTGATTGAGCTAACTAAGTCCTCGCTCAGCTCCTTGGGGAAGATACTGTAACATTATTCTGTTCAGATATGTTGTTAGACACCTCAGGAACTAGAAGCAAGCCTCCTAACCCAGAGAGAGGGACAGTATCAGTGTGCTATCTGCCCTAGGCCCAATCATAAATGGCCCTCCCTATACATTAAAGTCACAAGTGGGGATGCTTATCCAAATGCAACAGGACCTGGAAACATGCAGGCGTGTGCTTAACAGTGACAAATACCACTTCCATTACACACGTGCCAGACGACAATTACCTCTAACAATACAGAACTGAACCATATCCTCTAACGGTCAATGCCACCACCATCACTGAACACCCACCTAGCAATATCCAGAGGCTTACCGTTAACCAGAACTGGACCGATCATATAATTTCATTATCCATTCCTGTGAAGGGCTTATGCTAAAACGTCAATTCTCCTGCTGCCTGACCTGTTGTGCTTTTCCAGCGCTACACTTTTCGATGTATGCAAATTAATTGGCTACAAGAATATGTCAGGAGCTAGGAGCACTGTAAAAATATGATGGCACAGTGGTCAGCACTGCTACTTCACAGCGCCAGAGACCCGGGTTCTATCCCTGTCCCCTGATTGGAGTTTGCACATTCTCCCTGTGTCTGCGTGGGTTTCATCCGGGTGCTCCGGTCTCCTCCCACAGTCTGAAGTTGTGCTGGTTAGGTGAATAGGCCATTCTAAATTGCCTGTAGTATTAGGGGAAAATATAGGGGTACGGGTCTGTGTGGGTTGCTTTTTGGAGGGTCGGTATGGACTTGTTGGGCCGAAGGGCATGTTTCCAATCTTGCCTCATGATTTCTGAAAGCCTGCCTACCTTCTATAAGATACACGTTGAATGGGTCGGCGAAGAAATACCCCCCATTTGCCTGGGTGAGTGCAGCTTCACTCCTCATCCACTGACACTCAGTAGCAGCAATGCTTGCCATCTACATGGTGCTCTGCAGAAATTTACCAAGGTTCCTTGCACGTACCTCCGAAACCACAACCATCATGAAAGACAAGGGATGCAGACACATGGGACCTCCACCTTGTTCACGTTCCGATCCAAGCCATCACCATCCTGATTGGGAAGTATACTGCTATGTCACTGTTTCAAGGTCCCTCCCGAATGGTATTGTAAGTCTAACTACAACACATGGACTGCAGTGGATCAGTGCAGCAGCTCACCCCCACCTTCTCAAGGGCAACAAGGGACAGACAATAAATACTGGCCCAAACATATTCTATGAATAAATTAAAATGAAAAATATTGTCCAAACATGCCCAATGCTGGACACTGTGCTTTGGGTTTTGTGAGCTCAGGCTGGTTGGGTCCAGGTAGTAACCTGTTTGTCGGGTACAGCTGAAGGGATAATCTGTCATTCTCTCAGAGGCATGGCCTACATACCGAGCATCACATAGACATTGACATTCACACCCAAAATTACTGAGTTCTGAGATAGACAGAAGCAATTCAAAATGTACTCATATCTGAATAATATGTTTAAACACACAGTGATATTGTTACCACAAAAATGATGATGACTGAGTATTAGCAGGGAGAAAGTGCGTACTGCAGATGCTGGAGATCAGAGTCAAAAAATGTGGTTCTGAGAAAGCACAGCCGTTCAGGCAGTGTCTGAGGAGTAGGAGAGTCGACTATTAGTTCGTAATCATAATACAAGGGAAAATAATTGCATATTTTCAAAGTCCTTGTTCTTAATAATAATGTGGTCTTGGGTGTGGGAATGAGACTCAACATTTTAATGTGCCTTACTGTGACTTGGGCACTGTTTTCGTCATATTGTTGTTATAAAAGTGAACTGAATAAATGGGTGGATTTTGTGCTTATTGGGCAATCTAAAAGTTGGTATTATGAAAGGATGTCAGACCTTCAGTAAAGAGACTTTGCTGTTAATGGTTAGAACAATGCTGCAGACATTTACACAGAAATTTCCAGCTCAAGTCACACACAAGATCATTGGGCTGGGATCATAATGGCCATCAATGGAGCTGCACAATTCTGTTTGGATACTGACATTGTGGGGCTAACATACATTGAATTCTTCATAAACCATATCCAGTGTAAGATGCCATGTGCTGCTGGAGCCCATCACCTAGATTACACCTTCATTCAGGATCAGGTCCAAGGAGCAGAATTACAGAGTTTAGGTGTGTACCAGAAGCGATATACTTGCAAGACATGGTTGTTTACAGGTCATTGTTACAAATGTTGAACTGCACCATGTGCTAGTCCATTGACCAGTCTGCCCCACACACCTCTCCCCGTTGGTCAGGTATGTCTCTAACCAGTCCATTGTGTGAGTAACTGCCCAGCTCCAGTTTGGAAGCTCTCTGGCCAGATTTTGGAGATGGTCAGTGTTTTGGAGGTCATGGTGAGGCCCAATAACACTGTGTCTAAATTCAGGCTTTTCCTCAAAGTCATTTCCAACAGCTTTGTTGCCTGCAAGATGGTGTGTTCACTGATCTGAACATGAATCGGCTGTTTACTACAGTCACTGAATTGTGTAATAGTTAGGTGTGTGCTCTGGTAATTCAATTATTGTTCACTTCAATTGTTTTCAACTGAAAAATATTGATGTTTGGTTTATTTTAAAATGTGTAAGAAACAAAGTGATATTAAACTTGATTATACAAGATGTAAAAGTGACCCGTTGTATATTTCCCACGGACTAATCAAAAAACAGTCAGATATTGCCTGTAAAGCAGGATTCTGTGAACAGGACTATGTCACTGGCAACATCACCACCCTCTCTGGTAGGTTCTGTCCCACTGACAGGACATAGCCAGGCTGAGGGGGCAGGTCTTGGCATATAGTCAATACAGTGCTCAGCATTGATGCTGGATCCTGTGGCTGCTAGACTGCTCTGCGACAGGTTATAAGGGAATCAGTAAAAGGGAAACATATCATTGACCACATCATCACTGATCTGCCTGCTGCAGATACACTTCTCCATTTCATATATCAGTAAGAATGGTCACTGCACAGTCCTTGTGGGGAGCAAGGGCTACCTTTACATTTTGCAGACCCACCTCACCATGATATGGGTTCCTAATGGGACAGACGTTAAACAGACTGAGCAACAAATTATGATGCATCTATGAGGTGCAATGGGCCAACAGCAGCAGCAGAATCATATCTGTACAACTAAGTCTGCAACCTCACACCCAACATACCTGCCACTGTACAGTAACCATCACCTCCAGATATACCTCCCACTGTACAGTAACAGTCACGGCCTGGCATACCTCCCACTGTACAGGAACCATCACGACCCAACACACCTCCCACTACATTAACCGTCACGGTCTGACATACCGACCACTGTACTGTAACTATCAAGAGCTCAGTGCTTAGAACTGCTGCCTCACAGCACCAAAGTCCTAGGTTCAATTCCAGCCTTGGTGACTGTCTGTGTGGAGTTTGCACATTCCCCCCGTGTCTGCATGGGTTTCCTCCAGGTGCTCCGGTTTCCTCTCACAGTCCAAAGGTGTGCAGTTCAGGTGAATTGGCTATGCTAAATTGCCCGTAGTGTTAGGTGCATTAGTTGGGGGTAAATATAGGGCAGGGGATTGTGTTTGGGTGGGTTACTCTTCAGAGGGTTGGTGTGGACTGGTTGGGCTGAAGGGACTGTTTCCACACTGTAGGGAATCTAATCTAACCTCCAAGGTTCAAGTCAGGAATATGATGGAATAATCACTTGTCTGAATGAGTGCAGCTCCAACAGTACTCTAGTATGGACTTACGAGTGACAGGCAACGCAGTTGTGTAGGGACGATCCTGTCTCACAAAATTGATTGATTATTTTGAGGAAGTGACAAAATTGATTGATGAGGGCGTGGGGCTGGATGTTGGTTAATTGGACCTTAGCAAGGCCTTGGATATGGTTGCTTATGGCAGGCTCATACAGAAGGTGAAGTGAAATGGGATCAGCGGTCATAGAAGACAGAGTCATGGTGGAACAGTGTTTTTGTGACTGGAGATCTGTAATTATTTTTGGCGGAGTTACAGATTCTGAGGATGATTGCCAGAGAATACAGCAGGATATAGGTCAGCTGCAGACTTGGACAGAGAAAACACAGATGTAACTTTATTTGGACAGTTGTGATGTGATGCGTTTTGGAAGGTCTAATGCAGGAGAGAAGTATAAAGTGGATGGAAAAACTACTGGCCGCATCAACATCCAAAGGGATCCAGGGGTACAGCTCCTCAGTTCCTTGAAAGTGGTAACACGGGTAGATAGGGTGATCAAGAAGACTGACGGCAAACTTGCAGACAGGCATCGAAACATGCAGCATGAAAATTAGCAGGTCATATGCAGCTGGAGAGAAACATAGTTCGGGCACATTTAGAATATTGTGTACAGTACTGGTTGCCACACGAGCAGAACGATGTGAAAGTGTTGGAGAGGGTATGGAAAAGGTTTACCACGATGTTGTCTGGTTTGGAGGGTATTAGCCAGAAGGAGAAATTGAACACACATGGTTTGTTTGCTCCTGGGCATCATTGGCTATGGGGCTACCTGATAGATATTTACAAAATTATCAGAGGCAGAGATAGAAGGACAGTTAGAGGCTTTTTTCCCCCCAGAGTAGAAATATCAATTACTCAGGAGCATAGGTTTTTGGTAAAAGGGAGAAAGTTCGGGAGATATGATCGGCAAGTTTTATTTTTGCTGTTCCAGACAGAATGTGCAAGTGCCTGGAATGCACTGATAGAGGAGAAGAAGCCAATACAGCAAGGTTTAAGAGGGATCTTGGCACAAATATGAGTAAGTAGGAAACAGAATGACATAGAGGGTGTCGGAGCAAAAACTTTCTTTTTAACTTTAGAACGGCATCATGTGTCAGTTCGGGCTTGCTGGGATGAAGGGCCTGTTCCTGTACT
The DNA here is from genome assembly GCF_047496795.1 of Chiloscyllium punctatum. Taxonomy (NCBI): domain Eukaryota; kingdom Metazoa; phylum Chordata; class Chondrichthyes; order Orectolobiformes; family Hemiscylliidae; genus Chiloscyllium; species Chiloscyllium punctatum. Next base: position 40,673,996 of record NC_092757.1, on the reverse strand, counting down.
GGACTGATCTCTAAAACAAGATATGAGCAAGGGAGTGGCAAGATGTTGACTGAATGATTACTGATGATCAACAGCCACATTCAGTGGGTCTCTCCTCAACAACTTACAGCTTAATACCTTCCCTCCCACAGTAGGGAAACGCAATATGGAGAATTGGACGTGAAATTCAGAGCTGGTAACTGGTGACTCTATCTTGGACACCAACATCTCGGGGGACACTGCACAGACAGAAGCTGCATGTAATCCACACCCACCAATGCTGGCACATGTCACATACCAGCCTCACCATGCCATCCCAGCACATCTCCGACCCACTGACAGTACACTTTTGTACTTCAATGCTGCAGCTCAGGGTGCACTCAACTCTCATTGCAATGCTGCTGCAAGGACACTGTGCTCAGGGGGACGTACCCAACTCATGGCCTGTCCATCTGGGCTGCTCATTCGGTGTTTGTACACACTCACTTTGAACTGACTTGAATGCTCACAGAATTATTGCCTTGCCTTACCCTGCCCTCAGCAGTGTTTCCCCTCAGCCAGAGGTACGAGGCTCACCCGTCTGCTGTATTGTCTTGGTGTTTAGCACAGACACAAAACGAGGAAGCCTGATATCATTGTCCACAGTCAGTCACTGTGCCCAGCACAGTGAGTCAGAGGGAGTCTCAGATCCCAGTCCGGGAGCTTGGACACGGTCAGTCAGCCTCTCGTGGTTGTTAGGGTCAGGATCCTTCCTTGTGATAGAGTGAGGAGCTGAATGTTGGGGAGCTCCCTATACCTCTTGGCTCTATCTGCTCATGTAGGTTGGTTCCTTCCGAAATGTGAGAATTACCAAACAGTACGAAGGGAGGTGGAATTATTTGTAACAGCTGGTACAGCTGGGGGAAAGGTAGCGAGGTGTCCCGAGTGAGTGAGTAGGCAGCACAGACACCAGGCAGAGTTGGGGAGGGGGACAGAGAAGCGGTTAGAGAGAGACTGAGAGAAGGTGCTGCATTCAGTGAGAGTGGGAGAACATAAGTCTTGGTGGGAGGTGGGTGCAGTAACAGAGAGAGTGAAGGAGAGGCCACAAAGTGCAAATGGTGGCACTTACTCTGGTGGAGTGGAGAAGGTCACTGACCTCCTTCCTACACTGCTGGGCATTCACCCAGAAGTCTGGCACCTCACTGACACAGTGGTCAACCTCAGGCGAAGCTGGCAGAGTCTGGTGCCATGGCCTCCCTGCCAGTCTTAGAGAAAGATAATGTCTCTCTCCTGCACCATGTCATCCACCAGAATCTCAGGGGCTTGTCCACAAAGTGGAGCCCCAGTTTTACCCCCTCTGCCATTTCTTGGGCAGTTTTGGATTGACAATTCAAGAGTTAATGACTTTTTAAAGACGGCCACTTTAACTGGGAGGCATTCTGGGATATCCAGGCAGTGGACAGTTGTTATGACGACGGGAAAAAACATTGGGTTAGTGTCAGAAGAGAGGAAGACCACACAAGCAGGGAGGGTAGTTAATGAGGCAGATTGGGGATGGTGTTATGAGAAAATGCACTTCACCTTGTGGAGTCAATGAAACCCAACTTAAATGGGACTTGACCAAATCATAAGATGGTTTAGGTTTCTGGCTGTCTGAATCAAAATAGGGATGAAATATTGGGAGCAACAAACTTACAGGAGATTCAAATCCTTAAAATAGGGGTAACACAATGTTCCAGACAGTTAAAAGGAGGTGGGGAAAATCCCCTGCCTTATAGTTACCCACATTATCCAATCCTCCCTGGATGCAGGGATGGTGCCGGAGGCCTGGAGAATGGCTAACACCGCAGCTTTGTTTAATGTAGAGCAAGGGACTGATCGAATAGGTCGAAACTGGAATTCTAAGACAGTGGATAAACGATCACTGAGAAAGTTCCAGGGACTCCAGGACAGTTGGTCTGGATTTGTTCAAGGAAGATAGTGTGTAATTAATCTGTGTTGGTTTGAGGCACTAACTTGTGACTGCATGTGACTTACTTGGATTTGACGAGAGATCCCATGGCAGACTGTATAAAAACAGAAACTATGGGGTCCTAGTGAATGGAGCAAACAACCCAGAGAAGTGCAAGGCAAGGCATTTGGGGACATCAACAATAGAGAGGAATGTACAATAAATGAGAGTATGGTCAGTGTGGGCAGATAAATGCAGGAAGCTGGAAACATCAATAATCTTTTAATGTAGCAAATGGCATTATTTCTTCTATCAGACAAAATACTCTTCAGAGCAGGAAGCTTATACAGGAACTGTATAAATAATAAGCTCAGTCACAGTTTGGGGACTGTGTACAGTTCTGGTCACCCCATCACATGGAAGGATGGGATTGGACTGGAGAGGGTACAGAGGAGATTCTCCACCCTGTGACAGTGGAAGTGCAGTTATGAGGAAAGATTGGAACGGAGGGTGCTGAGAGGAGATTTGATTGGGGTGCACACATTGTCAGGAGCCTGGGTAGAAAAGGAGAAAACACCTTGTTCCTGTTGGAGAGCTCAGTTACCAGCGGTGAATATTTAATCTAATTGGATGAAATATTAGAGAAGTGATGAGGAAAGTTGTTATTTCACGCAGTTTATGGTCGGAATCTGGGAGTCACACATGGAAGCGGAGTAGAGGCAGAAACTCTCAAACCATTTTAAAAAGCTGCTGGGTTCTGCACCTGAAGTCCTATATTCTCTGAGGAGACAGAACTAGGGCTTCAAACAACAATGTTACATCTTGTCTAATGCAGACAGTGGACAGAGTGATCTCCTCTATATTGCTATTTTATGAAGTTTTCAAAGGTTACCAATATTTGACAGGATCAATACGCAGGGATGAGGGTCGAGGGCAGGGAGGAGCAGTGTGTAAATTGATTAGCATCACAATAATACTGATCCCATCCTTTATACACAATGCTACTTCACTGTGTCGGCCTATTTACCCTTCCTGTAGAAATGGGGAAAACCTTTGATTATCCAATTCTCAGTCGTGGTCACACTGCAACCCCATCGCCATAATGACAGCTACATCTGACCTGGTTCACACTATTTAAAGCTACCATTTCGTTGAAAAGTTCCCAGCTTTATTCTTGCCCTATTGATTGTATATCATTCTCAATTATTGTATATCATTCTCTACCATCATCCTGAACTTTACAATAAAATGATCGCTACACCCCAAAATGCTCCCCTACTGACACTGGATCCATTTGCCCCACTTTTTCCGTGGGACCAGGTCCAACAGGACATGCTCTCTTGGGCTGGACACATATTCCTGCAGTGAGCTCCTCCATGGACACATACTCCTCCATGTAATCCAAGAACACTCATCCCTCATGACCCTGCACATCAGTATCCCTGTCGATATCTGGATAAATGAAGTTTCTCAGTATAACTAATCTGTAGTATTGTCATCGCTCTGAAATGATCCTGCATATTTATTCTCTATCATTTCTTTGGTGGCTGTGGCCGACAGACTGTACCTCAGTGTAATTGTATGCTTGTTCTCTGTAGCTCCAGCCAAAATCATTCTGTCCTTTGAGGGATCCTCTTTCTCTTGGACGCCTTAACTAATGCTAATCAAAACCAATACTTCTACCTTCATCCTTTCCCTTCCCTTCATTTCAGAATCCCTGAACCCAGCAATATGTAACACCAAGTCCTGCCATTCCTTGAGCCAGCTCTCAGTGATCAGTCCATCAGATTTCCACACACCAATCTGCATCTCGAACTCCCCACAATCCGAGTATTCATGTCCATGCAGAGTACCTCAGATTAAGGCTTTCTTTCTTACTCCATCTTCCACTGATAAACTTGTTGTTGTAAATTAGTACCAACTGTATCTCCCATTATTTTGACAATCCTGGTAGTCTCCTCTACTATTCCTTTTTGGATCCTATGCACCTGCCAAGTTATTTTCAATCCCTCCCAAACACCCCACAAGGAACTCAGTCCCAGCTCTGTCACATTAGCCCATCCAGCTTGTACAGTTGCTGCCTTCCCCAGAACCAGTCCCAATGTCCCAGGAAACCGAAGCCCTTCCTGCTGCACCATCGTTCCAGTCACACTCTCATCTACCTAAAACTCCGAGTTCTGTTCTCACTTGGACACGGCACTGGCAGTAACCAAGGGATGGCTACATTTAAGGTCCCGCTTGCTAACCATCCACCTATCTCCCTAAATTCTGACTCCCCTACCGCTTCACCCTTCCTACCCAGGTCATTCCTACCAACATGGACATGACTTTTGACTGCTCACTGTCCCCCAGACGAATGTCCTACAGACACCGTTATATTCTTAACCCCACTATCCTGGAATTACAGAAACACTGACACCTTCTTCAGTTTCCAAACCAGGAAACTGAATTGGGAGAGAGATATCAGGATATTCTTCCATTCCCTGAATGTTTCTCTTCGATTGTCTAGTCCCCTATTCCCTTTCTTCTTCTCGGCTGTCATGTCTGCAGGGTGATCTGCTCTGTGTGTGTGAGCTATTCACCTAACTGTCTGCATCACAGATGGCCCATAGAGTCTGAATTCCAAGACCCAGTGTTCATCTAGGACATAAGCAGGGGCTATGACTTCCCAATGTAACAGAACATATTTTCCATCTGACAAACATGTCTTGCCATGTCTTAAAATGCAACATGTCTAGAGTAACTTAATTAATTACTTAGAATTAAGTTAACATCAGCGAAAACAACAATATGGTTAACTCCCTTATACAACTGTGGCTTACTGAGGGTAATATATATATTGGCTCAGAATTTCACTTCTCCCTCTTATTTCCTGAGTTCAACCCTTATTTCAGAAGTTGAAAAAATAAATTTGCTAACTTCTATCAATTTACTGACAGTCGCTAATAACGGTGTATTATCTGGCAATGAATTTACAGCCTTTTCTGTGAAGGCTCTTGTACTTCTTCCACACTCAGTGCAGGCCCGTCCCAGCAGCAGAAAGTTATCTCTGTGACTCCCAGGTACATGTAATCCTCCATCTCCCACTCCACTCTGCCCCCTCACACTGTCACCGTCTCTGTGACTCCCAGGTCCGTGTAATCCTCTAGCTCCCACTCCACTCTGCCCCCTCACAGGGTCACCGTCTCTGTGACACCCAGGTCCGTGTAATCCTCCAGCTCCCACTCCACCCTGCTCCCTCACAGGGTCACCGTCTCTGTGACTCCCAGGTCCGTGTAATCCTCTAGCTCCCACTCCACTCTGCCCCCTCACACTGTCACCGTCTCTGTGACACCCAGGTACGTGTAATCCTCCAGCTCCCACTCCACCCTGCTCCCTCACACTGTCACCGTCTCTGTGACTCCCAGGTACATGTAATCCTCCATCTCCCACTCCACTCTGCCCCCTCACAGGGTCACCGTCTCTGTGACACCCAGGTCCGTGTAATCCTCCATCTCCCACTCCACTCTGCTCCCTCACACTGTCACCGTCTCTGTGACTCCCAGGTACATGTAATCCTCCATCTCCCACTCCACTCTGCCCCCTCACAGGGTCACCGTCTCTGTGACACCCAGGTCCGTGTAATCCTCCATCTCCCACTCCACTCTGCCCCCTCACACTGTCACCGTCTCTGTGACACCCAGGTCCGTGTAATCCTCCAGCTCCCACTCCACCCTGCTCCCTCACAGGGTCACCGTCTCTGTGACACCCAGGTCTGTGTAATCCTCCAGCTCCCACTCCACTCTGCTCCCTCACAGGGTCACTGTCTCTGTGACTCCCAGGTCCGTGTAATCCTCCAGCTCCCACTCCACCCTGCTCCCTCACATTGTCACCGTCTCTGTGACACCCAGGTACGTGTAATCCTCCAGCTCCCACTCCACCCTGCTCCCTCACAGGGTCACCGTCTCTGTGACACCCAGGTACGTGTAATCCTCCAGCTCCCACTCCACCCTGCCCCCTCACACTGTCACCGTCTCTGTGACACCCAGGTCCGTGTAATCCTCCAGCTCCCACTCCACCCTGCCCCCTCACACTGTCACCGTCTCTGTGACACCCAGGTCCGTGTAATCCTCCAGCTCCCACTCCACCCTGCCCCCTCACAGGGTCACCGTCTCTGTGACACCCAGGTCCGTGTAATCCTCCAGCTCCCACTCCACCCTGCCCCCTCACAGGGTCACCGTCTCTGTGACACCCAGGTCCGTGTAATCCTCCAGCTCCCACTCCACCCTGCTCCCTCACAGGGTCACTGTCTCTGTGACACCCAGGTACGTGTAATCCTCCAGCTCCCACTCCACCCTGCCCCCTCACACTGTCACCGTCTCTGTGACACCCAGGTCCGTGTAATCCTCCAGCTCCCACTCCACCCTGCTCCCTCACATTGTCACCGTCTCTGTGACTCCCAGGTCCGTGTAATCCTCCATCTCCCACTCCACCCTGCTCCCTCACATTGTCACTGTCTCTGTGACTCCCAGGCATGATTAGGCCTCGATCCTCAGTGTTGATTTATATCCTCCCACTTTGCTGCCTCTGTAACTCCCAATTATGTTAGCCTCATGCTCCTGCTCCAAGTTGCTCCGTCTCATGGTCACTCCCTCTGTGACTTGGTGCTGATTTCGAGCCTTCTGCTCTGCTGTTTCTCCATCTCCAAGTCCTAGTTGGCCTCAATCCTCACTACTGATTAATACTCTCCTGCTCTGTGCTGCTTTCTCTCAGGTTCTCTCGCTTTGTGACTCCCAGGTAATGGTAGGCCTCAAGCCTCAGCTAAGATTTATAACATCCCATTCCACACTGCTGCCTTACAGAATTGCTGTTGTTCCTGGAAGACAGTGGGAAAGAGGAGGATTAGACAGAGCAGAGGGTGTTACAGTGATTGAGCGAGCTATATGGGATGGAACAGGTTATTTGGGGAGCTAGACAGACCTGCAGTGTCTAAAGCAGATTATTGGAAGATACAGTGAGAGTTGCAGACACTGAAGAAGGCGAAGGAAATAGAGAGATAGTGGCTTGTTCATGACGTCAAAAGTGTAGAGTAAAAAGTGCTTTTTCTGTGCTGCTTACAGAGATGTGTAGACTGCAACAAATACAAATTGACAGTCAGCATGTGTTGTATGGTACTGGAGACTGTTGGATAGAACATAGAACATAGAAGAATACAGCGCAGTACAGGCCCTTCAGCCCTCGATGTTGCGCCGATCAAAGCCCACCTAACCTACACTAACCCACTATCCTCCATATACCTATCCAATGCCCGCTTAAATACCCATAAAGAGGGAGAGTCCACTACTGCTACTGGCAGGGCATTCCATGAACTTACGACTCGCTAAGTGAAGAACCTACCCCTAACATCAGTCCTATATCTACCCCCCCTTAATTTAAAGCTATGCCCCCTTGTAATAGCTGACTCCATATGTGGAAAAAGGTTCTCACTGTCAACCCTATCTAACCCCCTAATCATCTTGTACACCTCTATCAAATCACCCCTAAACCTTCTTTTCTCCAATGAAAACAACCCCAAGTGCCTCAGCCTTTCCTCATAGGATTTTCCTACCATACCAGGCAACATCCTGGTAAACTTCCTCTGCACCCGTTCCTGTGCCTCCACATCCTTCCTATAGTATGGTGACCAAAACTGCACACAATATTCCAGATGCGGCCGCACCAGAGTCTTATACAACTGCAACATGACCTCAGGACTCCGGAACTCAATTCCTCTACCAATAAAAGCCAGTACGCCATATGCCTTCTTCACTGCACTATTTACCTGGGTGGCAACTTTCAGAGATCTGTGTACATGGACACCAAGATCCCTCTGCTCTTCCACACTATCAAGTAGTCTACCATTAGCCCAGTAATCCATCTTTTTATTACTCTTACCAAAGTGAATCACTTCACACTTAGCTACATTGAACTCCATTTGCCACCTTTCTGCCCAGCTCTGCAGCTTCTCTATATCCCGCTGTAACCTGCCACATCCTTCCTCACTGTCTACAACTCCTCCGACTTTCGTATCATCCGCAAACTTGCTCACCCAACCTTCTAACCCTTCCTCCAGGTCATTTATAAAAATGACAAACAGCAATGGTCCCAAAACAGATCCTTGCGGAACACCGCTAGTGATGGCACTCCAAGATGAACCTTTGCCATCAACTACTACCCTCTGTCTTCTTCCAGAGAGCCAATTCCTAATCCAAACCTCCAACTCACCCTCAATGCCATCTCAATGATGTTACAGAGTTAGAAGACTTGCAGTAACTGGGGGGACGATAAACTTTTGGAGCACTGGTTGTGTTCAAGGACCCTCAGGACATGAGGAGGTGCAGAGAATGGGAGCGTTCCAAATATTGGGACTGTAGGGGCTGGAAGTCCAGAGATGGATAAGGAGGATGGAAAGTGTCAATTTAGCACATGAACCATTGTAATTATAGAGATTTAAGGAAGGGAACCTGTGCTGTCATTAATTACAGTTATATGGAGAGTTACAGAAGCTGAAGGGGTTATAAATTTAAAAAGGGAGAGATTTTAGGTGATCAGAAATTTAAACAAGAATAAAGAAATTTTAGAGATCTCTAGCACAGATGGGAATGGAGGAAGTGAGATAGTGTGAGGAACTATAAGAGTTATAAGTTGGGGAGGATGTCAGATATAAAAGGGAGAGCTGCATTATCTGCATGAAGTTACAGACCATGAGGAGTGTTGTAGCACCTGCTGGAGGGGACACAGATAACAACAGTTCCAACGGCTGGTGCAGTGGATCAGGAATGCAGCTCCCCACCACCTTCTCAGGGACAACTCCAAATCAATAATAAATGCTGGCTCAGCCAACAAAGCTCATGTTCACCAATGAATGAAGGAATAAAAGATCTACAAGTAGCACCGAGGTCACTCAGGCAGACCCTTTCAACAGCACTTCATAAACCCGGAACCACTATACCCTGGAAGGACAGGAGCTCCAGGTGCATGGGAATACCAGCATTTCCAAGTTTCCCTCCAAGACACGCTCCATCCTCCCAGCACTGTGTCTATCCCTACACCCAAAGGACTGCAATGGGTCAGGAAGGCAGCTCCCCACCACCTTCTCCAGGGAATTACAGATGGGAGGGAAATGGCGAAACTCTGCGGTTTACAGCTGGACAGAAAAATAAATCCAGCAGTGTGTGTGAAATGAAATTTCCGTCAGAACAACATGCTGAGCATGGATAGAGGACTTGTCTGATTGCCACAAGGCAGAGAGTGTGAAGAAAGGGGTCTTCTACACGATGGGAACGGGTGATGAGGGGAGCTCCGCAGGGGTCAGTGTTGGGACTACACTCAACACGTTTTTCATTCAGAGTCTGGACAAAGGATATGAAGGGGTACGAGAAATGGGTTTCCAGAAAGACGCCAGGAGTGAAATTCGGGTCATATCAGGAGCAGGTGAAGTCTCTGGGTCTTTACTTGATGAAGTTTCAGAGGGGGTGGCAAAATCTCATTCAGACTGACAGAATACTGAGGGGCACGGTGGGGGGGGGGGGGGGGGGGGGGGAAGAGATATTTCCACGAGAGGAGAGACTAGGGGCCAAGGGCACAGCTTCAGAGTGAAGGGACCACCCTTTAGAATAGAGAAGTGGAGGAATGTATTCAGCCAGAGGGTGATGGATCAGTGGAACTCACTGCCCCATGGAGGTATGGATGCTAAGTGATTCAGTGTATCGAACTCCAAGATCGCTCGGTTCTTGATAAGTAAGGAGATCAAGGGTTACAGGGAGTAAGCGAGAGAATGATGTTGAGAAACAATTCAGCCATAATCGAATAGTGGAATAGACCCGATGGACCGAATGGCCTAATTCTCTCCTGTACATGATGGTCTTATGGACTGGGCTTTTTCCATAGGTCTCTTACTGTGCAGTTATAATTTCTGCCATATTGTTTACCATACATTCCAGCACTTTCGTGATTATTGCTGTCACCTCTTGGTTTCAGATCAACAGCAGAAAGCTACACCATGGAGTAACGTGGGAATCCTTGTGTATAAATCTCAGAAAGGTGGTATACAGGGTCAACAGGTCATAGAGAAGGTAAATGGAATGCTGGCATTGATTCCAAAGGGAATGGAGAATAAAAATAGGAAAGGCTTGTAACAACAATAGAGGACTCCAGTCAGCCCACACTGAGAATACTGTGAACAGGTTTGGTCCCCTATCTGGAGGGAAAATGTCCTTGCATTAGAGGCAGCCCAGAGAAGAACCAGACTGATCTTCAAAATGGAGGGATATTGATGAGAGGAGCTGGAGAAGGTTGAACTTGCAGTTGTTAAATTTTAGAAAATGAGGCAAATTTATTGATACAACGAAGAATTTTGCGTTCTTACAGATTCGGTACTGAGACATTGTTTCCCTGAGCAAGGATCTGTAACTGAAGATAAAGGGGAATACAGATACCAGAGAAGCTAACACAGAAAAGCTGGGTTGCAAAGACTGGAGAATGTTACAGAGTTTGGGTGGTTTGAGATCACTATTGGTGGTTAGAAATCAGATGGCTGTCGGGCTGAAAGATGTCAAGGAGAGTTACAGGGTTATCAGTCCTGAAGGAATTACAGAGATAGGGAGGAATATAGGGACTGGAGATTACACAGATAGGGGTAGCCGTTGGAGCTTCAGGAGATACAGAGAGGAGGAGGGTTGGCGGGACTGGAGATTACGCAGATATTGGTGGTAGTTGGAGCTACAGAAGTGTTTAGAGAAAGGGAGGGTTGTAGATACTGGAGATTAAACAGATTGGAGTGGTATTTGGAGTAACAGGAGCTTATAAAGAAAGGGAGCATTGGAGGAACTGGAGATTACACAGATTGGGGTGGTCGATGGAGTTGCAGGAGTTTACAGAGAAAGGGACGATTGTTGGTGCTGGGAATTCCACTGACATGGACAATAGTTGGAGCTGCAGGAGTGAGAGACATAGGGAGGGTTGAAGGGGCTGGATCAGTTCACACAGCCAGGGAGAAGTGTAGGGATTGGAGGAGCCAGAGATACTGAGGGTTGTAGGGCTGCAGGAGTTCAGAAAGTTAGTGAGGACTGTGAAGGCAGGTTTGCAGCGTTCCCCTCAGTTACACAGAGATGTGGAGTGCTGTTCAGGAGGAGTTTACAGAAATCAACAGGGTTGCAGATACTGGAAGATATTACAAAGACAGTGAGCTGTAGTATTTGAAGAGGTTACAGTGACAGGATGCATTGAGGAGTTGGAGGCTGCTCCAGGTGTTAAACATGCTGCAAGGGATCAATAACCTTACATCGATCAGGGGGATTGGAAACTCTGGAGATAAAGAATGAGAATTGCAGTGACTGAAGAATATCACAGAGATGGGGAGTAACACATGAGTTAGAGGGGTTATAACACAGATGATCTGTAGGCAATGGAGTAATGGAAGATACAGGGTGATCTGAAGGGACTACAGGTGATCAAAAGGACAGTGAGGCTTCTCAGTGTAGGATTGGGGCAGTTTACGCAGGCATGGGGTATTTTATGGAATGTTGCTATTTACAGAGATTAAGAGAGTTGTATCGAATTGAGGAATGAACAGAGGTATGGAAGTACATGAAGACCTTTATTGATGTCGGATGCTGAGGCTCTGGAAATTAAATGGACCGGCAAGCTGGACAATCTGTCAGAGCTTACAGAGACAGGAACAGCAATAGAGCTTGGAAACACTAACACAGATAGGGAGCATTGCACACACTGGAGGAGATTTCTGCTTTAGGGATGGTTGTAAGGGAGTGTAACCTTTACACAGATAGGGGTGTAAGAGCTGGAGAAGGTTATGGAGATGATTAGATTGGTGGGGAGACAGGAGGAGGTTACATTGACAGGGCGGGTGATTTAGACGGGAGGATGTTACATAGATAGTAAGTCTTGTAGAAACTGATCGGGAGAGTCACAAGCATTGGAGTGGGTTCCACAGATCGGGGGTGTTGCAGGGACCTAAGAGGATTAGGCAGATCGGGAGATTGTAGGATGTTCACATTTTCAGAGTGTTCCAGGACAGGAAAAGGTTACATAGTTAAGGAGGGATATTGGAGCTGTGGGAGTTCAGAGAGACTCGGAGGTTTGAAGGGTTTGGGGCTGTTTATGGATTAAGGGATATTAGATTAGATTAGATTAGATTACTTACAGTGTGGAAACAGGCCCTTCGGCCCAACAAGTCCACACCGACCCACCGAAGCGCAACCCATCCATACCCCTACATTTATCCCTTACCTAACACTACGGGCAATTTTGCATGGCCAATTCACCTGACCTGCACACCTTTGGACTGTGGGAGGAAACCGGAGCACCCAGAGGAAACCCACGCAGAAAGTGCAAACTCCACACAGACAGTCACCCAACGCTGGAATCGAACCTGGGTCCCTGGCGCTGTGAGGCACCATTGCTCAACACTGAGCCACCGTGCCGCCCCAAATTGCCGAATTACACAAGAGAGAGTGTTTGAGGTGCTGGGAGGGCTATAGGGAGTGGAGGAGCAAGCAGAGATGTGGAGTGCTGATGTGGCTTGAAAAGGGTCTGGAGGTGTTTATATCGATATGAAGGTCAGTAAGGATGGGAGAAGGTTACTGAGGTTGTGTGGTGCTATAGGCCAGGAGGCAGGAGTGTTATAGGGCCTGCAGAAGGTTACAGTGATATCATGTTCTCCTGGGGCTTGAGGAAGGTACACAGCTGGGTACTTTGATCCAGGCTGGAAGATTTTAGAGAGACAGGGGCACTGTAAGTATTGTGCAAGACTACAGAAATAGACATTATTGTACTGAGTGCAGGATGTGATTATTGAGATTTGGCATGTTATTGACACTGGAGCAATTTACACACAGGGAGAGTCATCAGCATTGGAGTAGGTTTGAAATATACAGCAGGATTATGGGAGGGGTGGAGGTTATAGAAACAGGAAATTTTCTGGGAATTACAAGCATTCAAAACCCTGGCACAAATGAGTTGGACTGAAAGGCATGTTTCCTTGCTATATGATTGTATCACACGACAAGAGACAGTGAGGGGGGGCAATATAGAACAGAAAGATCCCAGGTTTCAATGCCATCTCCTTGGGGGAGGCCTGCTTTCCCCTCTGTTGTAGTGATCCTCAGTAAGACAGCACAGGCCTGGATTGATAACTGTCAACTTCCTATATTGACACTGGAAGGCTCAGTACAGCAGAGATGCAAGTTAACAAGAGGGTGGGGATTGAGCCTGGAACCATCATGCTCTGCGTTCGTTCTTCAACACTGTATCTATGTCATGTCTTCTGGACCAAAGTTCAATCCCTTAAATACACTCTGCTCTGTTCACTGTGAGTGATCTTACTGATCTGCAGGATTTACTGAAGGCTCCAGATCTTTCTCCATCTCTCTGGCTGACCAACTGTCTTCAATGTGGTGATGGACGAAACAGCAATTGGGAATTCTGCTGAGTCAGGAGCATCCTGAGTATCTACAGGAGACAGAGAAACAGACAGAATGGGAAATTAGACTGATGCAGTGAGGGTTATATATGAAGAATAGCACTGAGTCCCAGAGAGACCTGGAAAATCCCAGTCTCCATCCCTGGCCTGTGCTCCCAATCTCTCTGAAGTGGAGAATCCTGTTGGCTCACGATCTGGAGTAACTGCAAAAGGTGCAGTCACCAGCAGCAATTAAACCCACATGGTAACAGGTACCACATGGAGAGAGACTGTGTGATAGCACCAGAGTGCAGAAAGGTATCAGGATCAAACCACGGTCAGAAAGAAGGGGGTTTGATTCATGGTGCACTGGGATCAGTACTCAGGGATGAGGGAGCAATCAGTGGGCCAGGGTGGCCTGGTGTTACTCTCACTCGACTGTTCATCCAGAATTTAATGCCGGTAGATTAGATTAGATTAGATTACTTACAGTGTGGAAACAGGCCCTTCGGCCCAACAAGTCCACACCGCCCCGCCGAAGCGCAACCCACCCATACCCCTTACCTAACACTACGGGCAATTTACCATGGCCAATTCACCTGACCTGCACATCTTTGGACTGTGGGAGGAAACCGGAGCACCCAGAGGAAACCCACGCAGACACAGGGAGAACGTGCAAACTCCACACAGTCAGTCGCCTGAGGCAGGAATTGAACCCGGGTCTCTGGTACTGTGAGGCAGCAGTGCTAACCACTGTGCCACCGTGCCGCCCGTAGTGGGTAGCAGGAATACCCACCTGACTGCTTAATACCCTTTAAGTAAGGAAATCTGTTATGGGCTGCCGGTCTGGCCAATGTATGACTTCAGACCCAGAGCAAGGAGGCTGACTCTCAACTGCCCCCTGAAATGATCTGGTGAGCCACTCAGCTCAAGGGCAGCTCGGGGTGGGCACGAAATACTGGCCCCTCAGAGACAGCAACATCCCACGAGTAAATTAAAAACAACACTGCTGGGAGCAGTGTCCTGGCCAGTAATGTCTGTCGGTTTATGGACAGGGCTTTAAACTGACAGAGAGGATGGAGGGACAGGGTTCAGGGAAAAGGAGCTTTCCAAATCCAAAGGGAAAAGGTGACTCATCGAAACAACATGGGAATGTGGCTGAAGACAAGCAGAAAGGAACAGGTATGGACAGTGAATTCTGACAGGAAATTCAGGGAATAAGTTAATTACAAGTTTTTTTTGGAAATGTAAAAGTATCGGTGAGATTTGGTCACCAGAAAGATGTGGTTACAGGAGAAACTGTGTTGTACTGTTCTGTGTTCTAAACAGGGAGGGTGACAATGGCAGGAAGAGGTTTCAGGAGGCTGAAGAGGATGGGATCTGAATGAATAAACACAATTAGGAAGGTTTGCTCGGAGTGCCAGAGGTAACAGAAAACCAATGGCCTGATCTGAAGCAGACGACAGACTGGGAGGATTGTGGAGATTGGAGGTGGTTTCACACGGACGGAGGATCATAGAGCCATAGGAGGTTACAGAAATGCGGAGAGCTGTATGGCCTGCAGGAGTGCATGGAGATGGGGAGGTTGGGAGGGATGAACCAGTTGACAGGGATAAGGACAGTGTTGGATGGAGTGGTTTACACAGTCAGGAATGTTTTAGGCGAATTGAGCGGATTACAGCGATAAAGTGGGTTGTATTGACTGGAGGAAGAAACAGAGATATGGAGGGTAGTCATGGCTGAAGATGTTTATAGATACAGGAAGGTTTAGGCTCTGCAGATTACCTAGATATGGAGGGTGTGGAGTCTGACAGATTTTCCGGAATGGCAGTAATTTTGGTTGGAATCAGGATTCCTGAAGAAGGGCTAATGCCCGAAACGTCGATTCTCCTGCTCCTTTGATGCTGCCTGACCTGCTGCGCTTTTCCAGCAACACATTTTTAAGCTAAAGATAAAAATCACACAACACCAGCTTACAGGTGCAATAGGTCTATTTAGAGGCACTAGTTTTGAAGTGCTGCTTCTTCATCATGTGGTTGTGGAGCACAGTCATAAGACACAGAATTTATAGCAACAGGATGGCAGCATCATGGAATGAAATATTAAACAAGTTTTGATTTAGTCTTTCATCTTTTAGAATGATCACCAGCGCTTCCAAATCTAGCGCTTCCAAACACAGAGGGACCTCGACTATCCAAATATCAACTATCCGACTATTGGATTATCCAAAGGAGATCTCGAGGTCCTGACAGAAACATTACATCAAAGAGCTGTTTCAACCCTGATTTTTTTTTGTTCAAACTGATCTCAGCTCACTGAAATGCTGCCGAGAACAGTCCTGGACATCGAGCCCAGGTACCATCTCCAAATGACTGACCTCCCACCCTCTTTGGCTCTTCCCACACTTAGCCTGGAGTTCTACATAGGGGTAAATCCTAAATCCCCCTTCCCCAGATACTCTCTCGAACATTTTCCTGTACAGGGCAGACGTGGAACTTCTTGGAATGTTGAAGGAAAAGTTGTGCATGTGGCTATGTGTGCATGTGCGTGTGCGTGTGCGCATGCGCTATTTGGAGACTTAACCACCAAAGGCAGCAGCTGTCTTACTGTTGGTGTCTATTCCAGCTGCCCAGAAGGGGGAGGAGATGATGGGGCAAGGGGCGCACAGGGGGCAGGGCAGCTGGGGGTAGGGGTGCGAACGGTGGGTGGGGCAGGTGGGGGATATAATGTTGGACGGGTTTGGGACTGGGCAGGGGGGCACTGTTGGAGGCGGGCGGGGCAGTGTTTGACAGGTTTGGGGACGGGCTGAGGGTAATGTTGGATGGGCTTGGAGCAGGCAGGGTGCTCTGTTGGAGGCGGGCGGAGGGTGATGTTGGATGGGTTTGGGGGCATGGGTGGGTGGCGAGTGGAGGGTGGCGTTGGACGGTTTTAGTGGTGAGGGTGGGCGTGGGTCGGTGTTGGAAGGGTTTGGGGTCGAGCAGCGGGGTGTTTTTGGGGGCTGGAAGGGCGTGAGGGCTCACTCATGGTTTGCTGCTGCCTAGTCACCTCAACGGGGACTAGACATTACCGAAAACTCCGAGCCCCAGAGGAAAGGCATTGAACCGATTAATCGAATCATCAATTATCCAAATGAACTATTGCCCGTCCATCTCGTTCAGATAATCGAGGTTCCTGTGTAAACCAGCTGGATGATAACCTGGTGTTGTGTGATTTTTACCTTCACCCAATCAACCCCTGCTCGATCCTGCTGAATGGACCAATATTGACCCTGTTCCAGTTTAAGAGCTTAATCTGTGGACCGGTCTGATCTTTTTCCATAACTACATTAAAATGAAGACCGTTGTGGTCACTGGACCCAAAGTGCTCTCCGACTGATACTTCAGTCACTTGCCCGACCTCGGTTTCTGAGGGGAGGTCCAGTGTTGCATCTGCCTGAGTAGAATAGAGCCCTCTACATCTTGGTTTAGGAAACTTTCTTAGGCATATTTGACAAATTCCACCCCGTACGGTCCTTTTCCACTCTGGGTGACCCAGTCAATCCAGGGGAAGCTAAAATCTCCATCCAATACTACTCTATTATTTTTATAGGTACCTGCAATCTCACTACACATTTTCTCCTCTCGTACCCGCTGGCTATTTGGGGGTCCAGAACACCATCCCAGCAGACTGACCATCCCCTTCTTGTTTCGAACTTTTAAAAATATGGCCTCATTTGATGACTGCTAAACAATATTGTCTCTAAGCACTGTTTTTATGTCCTCCCTAATCAAAGGGACAACTCCCCCTCCTCACTTACTTATCTTCTGCGCCTCCTGTAGCTTCTGTATCCTGGAACACTATTCTGCCAATCCTGCCCTTTTCTCAGCCACTTTTCTGTTATGGCTGTAATATTCTTGTCCCCAGAGCTAATCCATGGTCTGAACTTGTCTGCCTTGCCAGTCAGGCCTCATGCGTTGAAATTAATGCCCTTTAAACCAGAAATCTTTTCCCTCCCTATACTGTGCCCTGAATATCCTGGTTAGGAAACTTGCTCTCGATGGCTGATGTATTTTCCCCTGGCTAGTTGATGGCCCCTCTCTTATTCAAAGTCTCAACTCCCTGCCAAACTAGTTTAAATGCTGCTGGGTAACACTAGCAAATCTCCTCCCAGGGATACTGGTGCCCCTTTGCTTCCAGTTGAAACCATCCCCTGGTATAGGTCCCCTCTACCCCAGAAGATATCCCAATTATCCAAGAACTGAAAACCCTGCCCCCTGCACTAGCTCCTCAGCCACACATCCATCCGGCCTATCTTTCTATTTCTATCCTCACTGGCACGTGGCACTGGGAGTGACATGGAGATCTTTAACCTCAATATCCTGTTTTTTAACTTCTTACCTAACTCCCTGTACTCATTTCACAGGACCCCATCCCATTGTCTACCTCTGTCATGTGGACCGATGTGCACAATGACCTCTGGCTGTTCCCCCTCCCTTCAAAATGTTCAGTAACCGCTCGGAGACATTATTCACCCTTGTACCCGGCAGACAGCACACCATCCTGGGGTCTCTTCTGCAGCCACACAGTCTCCTGTCTGTCCCCCCCACAACTGAGTCTCCTGTCAGTATTACGATCATTAGAGAGGATCAGGCAAACAGAGACAGGGAGGAACTCCCTGCAGTTGGGTCGATATTCGGAAAGTGGGAGTATTCAAAAGTGATGCTGTGAAAACTCGGGGCCAGAGTGTTCCTTGAAGAGTGAGTAGTAAAGGCAGCAAGTCCAGGGAATACTGATCAAGTGAGTTTGATAAAGAAAATCCAGTTCAATAAAAGGTGAAGCCATTCACAAGAATAGAACATAGAACAGAACAGCACAGAACAGGCCCTTCAGCCCACGATGTTGTGCTGACCACTGATCTCATATATGCACCCTCAAATTTCTGTGACCATATGCATGTCCAGTAGTCTCTTAAATGTCCCCAATGACCTTACTTCCACAACTGCTGCTGGCAACGCATTCCATGCTCTCACAACTCTTTGTGTAAAGAGCCCACCTCTGACATCCTCTCTATACTTTCCTCCAACCAGCTTAAAACTATGACCCCTCGTGTTAGTCATTTCTGATCTGGGAAATAGTCTCTGGCTATCGACTCTATCTGTGCGTCTCATTATCTTGTATACCTCAATTAGGTCCCCTCTCCTCCTCCTTTTCTCCAATGAAAAAAGTCTGAGCTCAGTTAACCTCTCCTCATAAGGTAAGCCCTCCAGTCCAGGCAGCATCCTGGTAAACCTCCTCTGAACCCTCTCCAAAGCATCCACATCTTTCTTATAATAGGGCATTCCAAGTGCGGTCTAACCAAATTTTTATAGAGCTGCAACAAGATCTCATGACTCAAACTCAATCCCCCTGGTAATGAAAGCCAAAACACCATATGCTTTCTTAACAACCCTGTCCACTTGGGTGGCCATTTTAAGGGATCTATGAACCTGCACACCAAGATCCCTCTGTTCCTCCACATTGCCAAGAATCCTATCCTTCATCCTGTACTCAGCTTTCAAATTCGACCTTCCAAAATGCATCACCTCATATTTATCCAAGTTGAACTCCATCTGCCACCTCTCAGCCCATCTCTGCATCATGTCAATGTCCCGCTGCAGCTTACAACAGCCCTCTATACTGTCAACGACACCTCCAACCTTTGTGTCATTTGCAAACTTGTTGACCCATCCTTCAATCCCCTCATCCAAGTCATTAATAAAAATTACAAACAGTAGAGGCCCAAGATCAGAGCCCTGTGGAACACCACTCACCACAGACTTCCAGGCAGAATATTTTCCTTCCACTATCACTCGCTATCTTCTGTTGGCCAGCCAGTTCTGTATCCAGACAGCTAAGTTCCCCTGAATCCCATTCCTCCTGACCTTCTGAATGAGCCTACCATGGGGAAACTTATCAAATGTCTTGCTGAAGTCCATATACACCACATCCACAGCTCGACCCTCATCAACTTTTCTAGTCACATCCTCAAAGAACTCGATAAGGTTTGTGAGGCATGATCTACCCCTCACAAAGCCATGCATTTAATCAAGCCAAGCTCTTCCAGATGGTCATAAATCCTGTCCCTCAGAATCCTTTCTAACACCTTGCAGACGACAGACATGAGACCTACTGGTCTGTAATTGCCGGGGATTTCCCTATTTCCTTTCTTGAAGAGAGGAATTACATTTGCCTCTCTCCAGTCTTCAGGTACAACTCTAGTGGAGACCAAGGATGCAAAGATCTTCGCAAGTGGCGAAGCAATTGCATTTCTCGTTTCCCAAAGCAGCCGAGGACAAATCTGGTCCGGGCCTGGCGACTTGTCAATCTTAATGTTTGACAAAATTTTCAGCACATCAGCTTCCTCTATCTCTGTCCATTCCAGCATGCACACCTGCTCTTCAAGAGGGCAAGGGGATTGTGGAAAATGAGGGAAAAACAATGGTCATGAAATACATTTGGCAGATATAACTGAGGAAAAGCCACAAGGTATTTCATCACCATCGTTACCATAAGAGGCTTCCCAGCAAAACAGTGAGGCTTGTTAGAAACCAAAGGGACAATCTGTGCATGGAGCCAGAGGAAGTAGGTGAGGTCTTCAATGTATACTTCCCACAGATCATTGTTCCAGAGGACAGATTCAACAGGAAGGATAGAAGGGGAGGTAAGAGAGGAGGGGGAGTGGAGTTTGTGATCAGTGAAAACATCGCTGCAGCACTGAGAAAGGATATTCCTGGGGATCACCCAGTGAAGCTGTGTTAGTGAAACTGAGAAATAAGAATGAATAATCAGTTTGATATGACTGTAGTACAGGCCCGCAGTCGTCAGTGGGAAATTCAGCAGCAAATATGTGGGAGACCTCAGATATCTGTAAGAATGATAGGGTTGTAATGGTCGGGGATTTTAACTTTCCAAACCTAGACTGGGACTGCCAGAGTGTTCAGAGCTTGGATGGAAGGAATTTTATTTTTAGATTACATTACTTACAGTGTGGAAACAGGCCCTTCGGCCCAACAAGTCCAGACCGACCCGCCGAAGCGCACCCACCCAGACCCATTCCCCTACATTTACCCCTTGACCTAACACTACGGGCAATTTATCATGGCTAATTCACCTAACCTGCACATTTTTGGAGGCGGGAATTGAACCCGGGTTTCTGGCACTGTGAGGCATACTGTCTCAATCAGTATGTAACTGGTCTGACTGGAGGAAGGGATAAAACCTGACCTCCCCTTGGAAAACAAGGTAGTGAAAGGGGCTGACAAGTTTGTGGGGGATCACTTTTGCAATGTCACCACAATACTATTAGTTTGAAAATAGTGATGGAAAAGGACAGGTCTGGTCCACAAGTTAAAGGTCAAAACTGGCCTTGCCGTAATCTAGAAGGTATTAGACAAGACCGTCCAAAAGTTGATTCGTGGAGGCTATTTGCAGATAAAGGGACGTTGGGCAAGTGGGAATCTTTCAAAAGAGAGATAAATTAAGATTTCAGGGCCAGCATATTCCTGTTAGTGTGAAGGTCAATGCTGACACAAGTGCGAAACACTGGATGACTGGGGATATTGAGGCCCTGGTCAAGACAAAAGGGGGCACATGTCATGTACAGCCAGCTGGATTAAGGGAATCCCTTGAAGAACATTGTGGGTGTAATAATACTCTTAAGAGGGAAACCATGAGGACCCAAAGGGGAACTGACAGAGCTTTGGCAGAGAAGGTTCAGGAAAACCCAGAGAGATTCTACAAGTATATTAGCAACAGAAGGTTAACTCTGGACAGAATGTGACTCCTTAAAGATTAACAAAGCCATCCATGTGTGAACCCACAGGAAATGGGTGAGGTCCAAAACAAACACTTCACGTCAGAACTTACTGTGGAAAATAACACTGGGGAAGCAGGGAAATAAACAGTGATATTTTCAAAAGAGTCCACATTGGAGAACAGGAAGTGCTGAAGGTTTTCAAACACATTAAAATTAGACAACTCCCTGGGAACTAATCAAGTATATCCCAGGATATTGGGGTAAGTTAGGGAAGAAATTTACTACAATATTTCTATCACTGACAGCCACGGGTGGTGAGCTGGGAGCCTGGAGGTTGCCTAATGTTGAGGCAGTATTTAGGAATGGCTGCGACGGAAAGCTAGGGACATAAACACCAATTAGCTTGATGTCAGTGGTGCCAATGTTGTTGGAAGCAATTCCACGGGGCAGGAGTTACATGCATTTGGAAAGGCAACGATTGATTAGGGATAGTCAGTGTAGCTTTGTGCATACAAAGTCGTGTCTCTCAAACTTGATAGAGTTTGTTGAAGAGGTGACCAAGAAGGTGGATGAAGGCAGAGCACTGGATGTTGTCTATCCTGACTTCAGCAAGGCCTTAGACAGGGTGTAGCGTGGTGCACTGGTTAGTAAGGTTAGATCACATGGGATCAGGGAGAGCGAGACAAACGGACAGAAAATTGGCTTGAGAGTAGGAGACAGAGGATGGTGGGAGAGGGTTGTTGTGCAGACTGGGGGCCTCTGACCCGCGGTGTGCCATAAGGATCGGTGCTGGGGCCATGCATGTGTATTATTGACATAAACGTGAATATATGAATTATTGTTAGTAAGTTTGTGGATAGTAACTTAAGTGTTATAGTGGGCAGTGAATACAGTTATCAAAGGTGATCTTAACCAACTGAGCCAGTGGGTCAAGAAATGAAAGATAGAACTGAATTCAGGTGTTGGATGTTGTTAAGACAGACCAGGGACGACTAATACAATTAATGGCAGAGCCCTTGGCAGTGTTGTCGAACGGAGAGAGACCAAGGGATGCAATTACATTGTTCCTTGGAAGTGGAGTCACAGGTGGACAGGATGGGGGAAATGGATTTGACACACTAGCCCTCATGGGTCACAGCATTGAGTACCTGAGATGGTCCATCATGATACAGCTGTATCAGACATCGCTGGGTCTCCAGTTGGAGGACTGTGGAGAATTCTGATCCTCCTGCTTCAGGAAGCATATTCTGAAACTGTAAATGGAGCAAAGATTGACGAAGATGTTACTGATACTGGAGGGTTTGACAGAAACAGAGGGGCTGGATAAGCTGGAAAGCAACATGGGGGGAATGAAATAGATTTGGCAGATAAGGTTAAGGAGAATCCAAAGAGATTCTACAGCACACAAGGACAAAAAGGCCACTAGAGAGACAATAGAGCCCCTCAAAGATCAATAAGGCCATCCATGCCTGGAACCACAGGAGATGGGCGCGACCCGAAATGAAGATTTCATGTCAGAACGTACTGTGGACAAAGACTAGAAAGCAAAAGGAAAGAAACAGTGATGTCTTGAAAAGAGTCCCCATTACTGAAGAGGTGGTGCTGGATGTCTTAGCACACAAAGGTAGAGAAAGCCCGAGGTCCTGAACAAGTGTATCCCAGAACATTGTGGCAAAGTCGCAGTAGGGACCGTGGCAGAGATATTTGTATTTTTATCCTTCTATTTCCATTGGGTGTAGGTGGCTGAGGGGTGACCTTATAAAGGTTTATAAAAACATGAGGGATATATGTAGGGTGAATAGTAAAGGTCTCTACCCCAGGGTAGGGGAATCCATAACGAGAGGGCAAAAATATGAGGTGGGAGAGGAAATACTTAAAAGCGACCAGAGGAGCACATTTTCACACAGAAAATGGTGCCCATATTGAATGAGCTGCCGCTGAAGTGGTAGAGAAAAGTACAATTACATCATGGAAGAGACATTTGGGTAGGTACATGGAGAGGAGAAGGTTTGACGGGGTAGGGACCAAACGCATGCAAATGCGACTCATTCAGGAACCGTGGTCTGCATGGACTAGTTGGATCGAAGGAACCGTTTCTGTTCTGCATGGCTCTTTCTCCAGTTATTGGAGGAGGAGACTACTGAGATAAGGCATGTTGTAAGCACTGAAGTTTGTTACAGCGATAGAGATGGTAGTCTGGAATGCAGTATATTTCAAATCTGTGGAGGGACTATCAGGAAGGGAGGAGGTTACCGGGACAGGAACTGTTATAGAAGTTAAAAATTATTGAAGACACTGGTCCACAAGACATGGTATATGTACAGTGTTGGAGGGGGAACACAGAACAGAAAGATCCCAGGCAGCATTCCCACACACTTATGGGAAGCCTGCTTTCCCCTCTGTTATACTAATGTTCACTAAGATATCACAAACCTGGATTGATAACTGTGACACTCCCGATGCTGTCTCAGTAGGGGTGGTGATTGATCTGGGGTGTTGTCTGTACTGTGCTCCCCCTCCAGCACTGTATCTGTGTCATGTCTTGTTTGCCGATGTTTGGAGCCCTCTCATTGCTCTCTACTCTGTGCACTGTGAGTGATCTTACCTCACTGCAGGATTTATTGAAGGTTCCAGATCTCCCTGCCCTTAGTTTCTCTGGCTGACCAAGTGGTGATGGACGAGACACCCAGTAGTTGGGAAGTCTACTGAGTCAGGAACTTCCTGATTACCTGCAGGAAACAGAAAAATAGACAGGATGGGAAATTTGACTGATGTAGTGAGGATCACACATGGAGAATGGCACTGAGTCCCACAGAGACCTGGAAAATCCCAGTCTCCATTCTTGGCCTGTGCTGTTGTGTCCCTCTGGAGTGGAGAATTCTGTTGGCTCAGGATCTGGTGTAGCTGTAAGAGTGAGAGACACTGACAGAGGCAGAAATTGGACGCCCACAATGAGGAATACCACATGGAGAGATACTGAGTAATATCACTAGGGTGCAGGAAGGTATCAGGATCAAACAATCATGAAGGAAAAGCAGGTTTAGCTCCATGATGCACTGGTATCAGTGTTCAGGGATGAATAGCCTGTGAGCAGGTGAAGTGATGGCCTAGTGGTGTTATTGCTAGAGTATGTATCCAAAACCTCAGCTAATGTTACGGGGAGGAAGGTTTGAACCCCACCATCTGAAAGGGTGGGATCTGAAATAAATTACTTTAAAAATAGTAATTGACAATCCATCAATACCATTACTGATGTACAATAAATCCAAACACTTCCCCTTTCAAGAAGGACATCTGCCCATCCTCACATTGTCTGCATGACATCCCCACAGCAAACATTTGCCTCTCAATTACCCTCTGAAATGGCCGAGAAAGTTAGTCAGCTGAATGGCAGCTAGGGCTGGGCAAGAAAGTTTGGTCAGCCAGAGACATCCATATCCCATACTTAATTTTAAAACAAAATCCATTCCGATGGTCCCACTGGAACCGTTTGGGACCAGTGTCCTGGCCAATCATGTCAGTAGGTTTATGGACAGGGCTTTAAACTGACAGAGAGGATGCAGGGATAGGGTTCAGGTGAAAGGAGCTTTCCAAATCCAAAGGGAAAAGATGACGCATCAGAACAGCATGGGGGATGTGGTCGTAGACAAGCAGAAAGGAACAGGATGGGACAGAGTTTAACTAAAACTATACATCAGCGCAGCAATTTGTAACAGGAAATTATGGGAAAGAGTAAATTATGTTTTTATTTTGGAATGGACAAAGTCTCTTCAATTAGGTGGATGGATTTGTGACACAGAGGTGAAAGAGATTTAAACACCAGAGATACGTGGTTACAGGGCGAACAAAAGGTGGAAAATAAATATTCAATAGTTCAAAAGCTTGCAGAAACTCAGGTAAAATGGGTAACACTAACAATAGTGGATAACAAAGACATTACAGAGAAAGCATTTGGTCTCAGATCATGAAGTAGAGTCAGTCTGAATGTAAATTCTGATTACTACTTGACAAGGACACAAGGAGCAGAAGAGATTTAGCCACCTAACAGCATTTCATTGCTCATCATTGCATTAAACAGGAACTCACTGGAACTTTTATTAAAGGTATTGTGATAATTTAGTGAAACTTCAACATTCATATAATCTTGACAATCATACTGACAAGAGTGATATTCGAAGAGGAGATTGTAGAATTCTTTTTCAGTGTTTCTTTGAATAACACATTGTGCAACTGGCTAGGGACATAACTATCTCAGAGCGACCGTTGTGTGATGAAACATAGTGACTGAGTAATGTCACCGGGAGAGATCCTCCGAGAAATTTTGATAAAAGTGCAGTTGAAAGAAATATAAAGTTTTAAAGTGAATCACAGAAAGGACAAATTACAACTAGAAACAAAAATAGCTAGTTACATGAGGTTGAGAGGAGAACTGACCAAGATAAACAGGCTAAACAAACTGAAATATGTGTCTGTAAATGAACAGTGGAAAACATTTAAAGGGACAGTGAAAAATACTCTACAAAAGGGCATTGCATTGAAACAGATCAAACCTCAGCAAGAAATTCCCACTTGCCCCTCACTCAGGACAAAATGGATCATATTAGATTATCAGGCTGAGAAGGTCACCAAAAAGTACTTAAAATCCTGAAGAGAGAGTGTGTTTTAGGGCTCATTCCTGAAGAGGGGCTCATGCCCGAAACATCGATTCTCCTGCTCCTTGGATGCTGCCTGACCTGCTGCGCTTTTCCAGCAACACATTTTCAGAAGGGGAATCATTGTCAGGGTTTAATGACACAATAGGAACAGGGAGAGATGAAGGTGCTGGAGGTGGTGGGTGTGTCATGACAAGCAACGTGAATTCGACTGGGACAACACTACTATTATAGGACAAGCCAAACAGAGAACAGCCAGGGAATTCCTAGAGGCATGGCACTCATCCACAGATTCAATCAATAAGCAAATCGACCTGGACCCAATATACCAACCACTGCAACGGACAGCTGGAACTGACAACCGGAAGCGGCAGATTAAACTACTACAAATGCCGGAGGAAAGATCACAGAAGCACTTCACAGGAGGCTTCCAAGCACTGAGGATGTCACCTAGACAGGGGACGAAACATCTGCAACACAAATACCCAGCTCGGCGAACAGAACCACAACAACGAGCACCCAAGCTACAAATCTTCTCACAAATTTGAATTCTTTGCCCCACTGTGAACTGCCCAGAGTTTAGCTCAGAGTCAGCCATATTGCTGTGGATCTGGAGTCACATGTAGGCCACACCAGGTTAGAATGTCAGATGTGCATCCCTAAAAGAGGTCAGTGAACCAGATGAGTTCTTCCTACAGATCAGCAATGCTTTTACGGTAACCTCACCAGTGTCTTGTACAGGTACAACATGGTAAAAACAAGGGCTGCAGATGCTGGAAACCAGAGTCTAGATTATAGTGGTGCTGGAAAAGCACTGCAGGTCAGGCATCATCTTGACATCCTAACTCTTACTGTCAATGCTCTGCCCAGTGAAGGTAACTATCCCAAACACCTGCTTCACCAGCCTGTCTACCTGTGACACCACGTTCAAAGGACTGTGTACCTGCATCCCTGCGTCACTGACTGACAACACTACCCAGGGCCCGAACATTAACTGTACAAGTCCCACCCTGGTTTGTTTCAACAAAATGGAACACCTCACATTTATCTAATTAAACTCCATCTGCTATTCTTCAGCCCACTATCCCAGCAGTACTGTTCATCCTGTTGTATCACAGATAACCTTCTCCACTGTCCACTTTACCACCAATTTCAGTATCACCCAAAAACCTTACTTACCAGGAAACCAATATTCCCATCCAAATGACAAACAAGAGTGGACCCACTACACCGCTGGTCACATGCCTCCAGTCAGAAAAACAACATGTCTCCCATCACCCTCTGTCTCCTACCATCAATGCAATTTTGTATCCAGTTCCCTCGCTCCTCCTGAATGCCATATCCTTTTACATTGATCAGAGCTTATTACCCAGGTTACCATACAGAATCTAGAATTCAGAACAGTACAGCACAAGACACTTCGGTCATGATGCCATGCCAACCTTTTACCTGACTCTAAGATCAAACTAACCTACACACGCTTCATTTTATTATCATTCATGTGCCTATCCAAGAGCCTATTAAATGTACCGTTCCACCCACCCACCACTCTCTGTGTAAAGAACCTACATCTGAAATCTCCCCATACCCATCCTGCAGTCACCTTAAAATTATGCCCTCTTGTAATAGCCATGTATGCCATGGGATAAAGAGGTCGCTCACTATTCAATCTATCTATGCCTCACACCATCTTGTTTACCTCTACCAAGTTGCCCCTCACCTTTCTTCACTCCAATGAGAAAAGCCTTAGCTCCCTCAACCTTTCTTCAGAAGACATGCCCTCCAGTCCAGGCAGTATCCTGGTAAATCTCCTCTTTACCCTCTCTGAGGCTTTCACATCCTTCCTGTAATGAGAGGATCCAAACTGAACACAATATTCTAAGTGGCGTCTAAACAGGGCTCTATAGAGCTGCAGCATAACCTCACACTTTAAAACTCAATTCCCAGCTAATGAAAGCCAATACAACATATTCCTTCTTAACAACATTATCGGTTGGGTGGCAAATTTGACGGATCTCAGGTCATGAAATCCAAGATCCATCTGTTCCTCCACACTATCCAGTATTCTGCCTTTTCCCTGTATTCTGCATTCAAGTCTGATCTTCCAAAATGAATCACTTCACACTTTTCCTGTATTGACTCCATCTACCACTTCTCAGCCCAGCTCTACATTCTGTCAATGTCCCATTTCAATCTCCAACAGCCCTCCACACTATCCACTACTCCACCAACCTTTGTGTCATTGGCAAACTTACTAACTCACTTTTCCACTCACACATCCAAGTCATTCATAAAATCACAAAGAGTAGAGGTCCTGTAACCTCTCCCTGCAGAAAACCACTGGTCACCGAGCTCCAGGCTGAATGTTTTCCATCTGTCATCCTCCCATGTCTTCTATGGGCCAGGAATTCTGTATCCAGACTGGCAGGTTTCCCTGTATCCCATGCTCTGTACTTTCTCAATGAGCCATAAATGTGTTTTGTCACATTCTCAAAGGATTCCATAAGATTTGAAAGTCATGACTTGTCCCTTACAAAGCCGTGCTGACTGTCTCAATCAAACTATGGTTTTTCAAGGAATCATAAATCCTGTCTCTCAGAGTCCTCTCCGATAATCTGCGCATCACAGACAGAAGACTGACAGGTCTGTAGTTCCCAGGATTATCTCTATTACCTTTCTTGAACAATGCATGGCTGATTAACCTAACCTGCTCATCTTTGGAATGTGAGAGGAAACCGGAGCACCCGGAAGAACCCCACGCAGACACAGGGAGAATGTGCAAACTCTACACAGACAGTCGCCTGTGGCTGGAATCGAAATCATGTCCCTGGTGCTGTGAGGCAACAGCGCTAACCACTGAGCCACCGTGCTGCCACATGTAACTCTCTACAGCCCTGCTTCTGATCCTTGGTTTCCTCAACCTAAGGTTAGCTTCCTTCTTCCTCTTGACTAGATGTTCTACATCACTTGGAATCTTGTCAATTGCTTTGTTGAAGTCCATGTAGACAACGTTGACTAATCTGCCTTCATCTATCTCTTGGCCAACTCCTAGAAGAGTCAATCCGGTTTGTGAAACACGGTTTCCCACTCACAAAGCCATGCTGACTATCTCTAATCAGCACATGCCTTTCCAAATATATGTAGCTCCTTTCTCTCAGAATCTCCTCCAACAACATACCCAGCACTGGCTCACTGGGCTGTGATTTCCTGGCGTTTCCCTGCAGCCCTTAAGTGTTGAACAGTATTAGCCGCCCTGCAGTCTTCCGGTAAGTCATTGTGTCTGTTGATAATATAAATATCTCTGTTAGGGACACTGCAATCTCTTGCTAGCTTCCCTTAATATTCAAGGATAGATCTAATGAGCTGCTGAGGATTGATCTACCTTTATTTGTTTTAAGATTCCAGCACTTTCTCTTCTCTGGTGAGGATTCTTTCCAAGACATCACTATTTATTTCCCCAAGTTCTCGAGCTTCCATGTCTTTCTCCACAGTAACTTCTGACAACACTACTTTGTCTAATTTCTCACCCACCTTCTGATAGTTAAGGTGCCCTATTCTCTACCAAGTTACTCCTTAGCCCTTATTGAAACTTGTGTAAAGGTTTCTGAAAACTTAAATAAACCGTATCTTCGGTACAGCCACTCCTACAACCATACCTATACTGCCATTTATACTCACACAAATAAAAATACAATCCAACAGGCTCAAAAACACATTCTCTTTTTATTAAATGTGTTTCTAAGGGTCCAGTTATTGTTTATTGACATGCCCTTTCTAACACATTCCAGCTTACTGTCAGGCTAACGAACACTGTTTGGTTTCAGACTGGCAGCAGAAAGGATTATGGGAGTTCTTGTTTATCCATCTGAAAAAGGTAGCTTACAGGTTCAACAGGTAATAGAGGCTTTGGAAATGGGGAGGGTTGTGGGGACTGAAGGACATTATGGAGATAGGGAGTGATGTGGGGCCTGAAAGAGGCCAGAGAGATATGGAGGGCTGTTGGGACTGAAGGAGGTTGCACAGATCAGGAGGATCATGGGGATTAGGTTACTTAAATTAGATTACTTACAGTGTGGAAACAGGCCCTCGGCCCAACAAGTCCACACCGACCCACCGAAGCGCACCCACCCAGACCCATTCCCCTACGTTTACCCCTGCACCGAACACCATGAGCAATTTAGCATGGCCAATTCAATTAACCTGCACATTTTTGGACTGTGGGAGGAAACTGGAGCACCCGGAGCAAACCCACACAGACACAGGGAGAATGTACA
Organism: Chiloscyllium punctatum; assembly: GCF_047496795.1. Classification (NCBI taxonomy): domain Eukaryota; kingdom Metazoa; phylum Chordata; class Chondrichthyes; order Orectolobiformes; family Hemiscylliidae; genus Chiloscyllium; species Chiloscyllium punctatum. The sequence goes on along the minus strand of NC_092757.1, from coordinate 40,643,950 downwards.
AACTCCACACAGACAGTCGCCTGAGGCGGGAAAAGAACTCAGGTCTCTGGTGCTGTGAGGCAGCAGTGCTAACCACTGTGCCACCGTGCCACCCACTAAGATTGAAGCAGGTTACTCTGAATGGGAGGGTCGTTGGGTCTGGATGAGATTATGGAGATAGGGAGGGTCGTGGGGCCTTTTGGAGGTTATGGAGTTGGGGAGGTTTGTGGGGAATGATTCAGGTTACATGGATAGGAAGAGTCATGGGGACTGAAGGAGTTTATGGAGATAGTGAGGGCTGTGGGGACTGAAGGGGCTTACAAAATTGGGATGACTGTGGGGACTGAAGGAGGTTATGGAGATAGTAAGTCTATCGAGAAGCACAGGAAAGAAGAGCAGGTATCGGCCATTTGACCACAGAGTCGGTCCCACCATTCAATATGATCACATCTGATCATCTAACCCAGTATAGTATTCCTGCTTTCATACCTTACCCTGATATTATAGTGACTACTGGCATTTAGTGATAGAGCGGACTGTAGTAACTGGGATGGTTGGTGGGAGGGGTCTTACAGAGATAGGGAGGGTTGTGGAAGCTGGAACAGGTGACAGATACAGGGAAGGTTTTAGGAATGGGAGGACTTCACACGGATTTGGAGGAATGCAGGGATGGGACGTGATAACAATCACAGGGAGGAATTTGGGAGCTCGATCTGAAACAGGTACAAGCTGAGAACAGAAGTGAGTCAAACAGTAAGGGCAGGACTAATAAATTAAACTGCATTTATTTCAATGCAAGGGGCCTAATAGGAAAGGCAGATGAACTCAGGGCATAGTTAGGAACATGGGACTGGGATCTCATAGCAATTACAGAAACATGACTCAGGGATGGGCAGGACGGCAGCTTAATGTTCCAGGATACAAATGCTACAGGAAGGATAGAAAGGGAGGCAAGAGGGGAGGGGTAGTAGCATTTTTGATAAGGGATAGCATTACAGCTGTGCTGAGAGATGATATTCCGAGAAATACATCCAGGGAGGTTATTTGGGTGGAACTAAGAAATAAGAAAGGGCTGATCACCGTATTGGGATTGTATTATAGACCCCCAATAGTCAGAGGGAAATTGAGAAACAAACTTGTAAGGAGATCTCAGCGATCTGTAAGAATAATAGGGTAGTTATGGTAGGGGATTTTAACTTTCCAAACATCGACTGGGATTGCCATAGTGTTAAAGGTTTAGATGGAGAGGAATTTCTTACGCGTGTACAAGACAGTTTTCTGATTCAGTATGTGGATGTACCTACTAGAGAAGGTGCAAAACTTGACCTGCTCTTGGGAAATAAGGCAGGGCAGGTGACTGAGATGTCAGTGGAGGAGCACTGTGGGACCAGCGACCATAATTCTATTCGTTTTAAAATAGTGATGGAAAAGCACAGACCAAATCTAAAAGTTGAAGTTCTAAATTGAAGAAAGGCCAATTTTGACGGTATTAGGCAAGAACTTTCAAAAGTTGATGTTCACAGATAAAGGGACAGCTGGAAAATGGGAAGCCTTCAGAAATGAGATAACAAGGATCCAGAAAAAGTATATTCCGGTCAGGGTGGAAGGCTGGTAGGTATAGGCAATGCTAAATGACGAAAGAAATTGAGGGTTTGGTTAGGAAAAAGAAGGAAGCATATGTCAGGTATAGATAGGACAGATCGAGTGAATACTTAGAAGAGTATAAAGGAAGTAGGAGTATACTTAAGAGGGAAATCAGGAGGGCAAAATGGGGAGACGAGATAGCTTTGGCAAACAGATTTAAGGAGAATCCAAAGGGTTTTTACAAATGTACTAAGGACTAAGGGTAACTGAGGAGCCCTATTCTCTCCCTAAAAGGCAGCAAGGCGGCCTTTGTGTGGAGCCACAGAAAATGGGGGAGATACTAAATGAATATTTTGCATCAGTATTTACTGTGGAAAATGATATGGAAGATATAGACTGTGGAAATGGATGGTGACATCTTGCAAAATGTCCAGATTACAGGGGAGGAAGTGCTGGATGTCCTGAAACTGTTAAAGGTGGATAAATCCCCAGGACCTGATCATGTGTACCCGAGATCTCTGTGGGAAGCTAGAGAAGTGATTGCTGGGCCTCTTGCTGAGGTATTTGTCACAGGTGAGGTGCCGGAAGACTGGAGGTTGGCAAACGTGGTGCCACTGTTTCAGAAGGGTGGTAAGGACAAGCCAGGGAACTATAGATCGGTAAGCCTGACCTCGGTGGTGGGCAAGTTATTGGAGGGAATCCTGAGGGACAGGACGTACGTGTATTTGGAAAGGCAATGACTGATTCGGGATAGTCAACATGGCTTTGTGCGTGGGAAATCATGTCTCACAAACTTGATTGAGTTTTTTGAAGAAGTAACAAAGAAGATTGATGAGGGCAGAGCAGTAGATGTGATCTAAATGGACTTCAGTAAGGCGTTCGACAAGGTTCCCCGTGGGAGACTGATTAGCAAGGTTAGATCTCATGGAATACAGGGAGAACTAGCCATTTGGATACAGAACTGGCTCAATGGTAGAAGACAGAGGGTGGTGGTGGAGGATTGTTTTTCAGACTGGAGACATGTGACCAGTGGACTGCCACAAGGATCGGTGCTGGGCTCTCTACTGTTTGTCATTTACATAAATGATTTGGATGCGAGCATAAGAGGTACAGTTAGTAAGTGAGCAGATGACACCAAAATTGGAGGTGTAGTGGACAGCGAAGAGGGTTACCTCAGATTACAACAGGATCTGAGATGGTGGGATTCAAACCTGTCTCCCCTGAACATTAGCTGAGGTTTTGGATACATTCTCTAGCAATAATACCACTAGGCCATCACTTCGCCAAATGTGAGGTGCTGCATTTTGGGAAAGATAATCTTAGCAGGATTTATACACATAATGGAGGAGAAAGTGAGGACTGCAGATGCTGGAAATCAGAGCTGAAAATGTGTTGCTGGAAAAGCGCAGGTCAGGCAGCATCCAAGGAATAGGAGAATCGATGTTTCGGGCATAAGCCCTTCTTCAGGAAGAAGGGCTTATGCCCGAAACGTTGATTCTCCTGCTCCTTGGATGCTACCTGACCTGCTGCGCTTTTCCAGCAACACATTTTCAGCTTATACACATAATGGTAAGGTCCAAGGGAGTGTTGTTGAACAAAGAGACCTTGAAGTGCAAATTCATAGCTCCTTGAAAGTGGAGTCGCAGGTAGATAGAATAGTGAAGAAGGTGTTTGGTATGCTTTCCTTTATTGGTCAGAGTATTGAGTACAGGAGTTGGGAAGTCATGTTGCAGCTGTACAGGGCATTGGTTAAGCAACTGTTGGAATATTGCGTGCAATTCTGGTCTCCTTCCTATCAGAAAGATATTGTGAAACTTGAAAGGGTTCAGAAAAGATTTACAAGGATGTTGCTAGGGTTGGGAGATCTGAGCTACAGGGAGAGGCTGAACAGGCTGGGGCTGTTTTCACTGGAGCGTCGGAGGCTGAGGGGTGACCGTATAGAAGTTTACAAAATTATGAGGAGCTTGGTTAGGATAAATAGACAAAGCCTTTTCCCTTGGGTCAAGGAGTCCAGAACTAGAGGGCATAGGTTTAGGGTGAGAGGGGAAAGATATAAAAGAGACCTAAGGAGCAACTTTTTCACACAGAGGGTGGTACGTGAATGGAATGAGCTGCCAGAGGAAGTGGTGGAGGCTGGTACAATTGCTACATTTAAGAGGCATGTGGTTGAGTATATGAATAGAAAGGGTTTGGAGGGATATGGGCCAGGTGCTAGCAGGTGGGACTAGATTGAGTTGGGATATCTGGTCGGCGTGGACAGGTTGGACCGACGGGTCTGTTTCCAGGCTGTACATCTCGGTGACTCTCTGACTCACGGAGGTTATAGAAATAAACTGTGTGGTCGCGCCTGGAGGAGTTTAAAACAATAAAGGTTTGTAGTTACTGAAGGAAATTACATGAATCGGGACCAGTAGAGTTTACAGAGACAGGAAGAGACAGTGTGTTTTAGAGACAGGAAGAGTTCATAATCATCATTAGAAATGCAGAAACTAATTTATGAGAGAAACAGGGTCACTCTGCACTGTGTCCTGAGACAAGGACGAGTCTAAGAGCTGGAGGAGGGTACTAAGGTACAGAGAGTTTTTGATGTCGTGACGGGGAAGGTTACAGAGATCATGAAGGTAGTAGGAGTTCAAAGAAGTCACAAAGACAGGGAGGTTTCTCAGGTCTGGAAAGGACTACACTGACAGGGATGGCTTAAGGAACTGAAGAGTTGTTTTTCACAGATAAGGAGAGATGTGACAGAACCCGGGAGTAAAGGCAAAGGCAGAGACATGGAGAGTTTTACTGGTCGGAGGAGCTTACAGGGATAGGCAGGATTGTAGGGGCTGATAGGGGAAGTGGGATCTATGAAACAGACAGTGGAGAAAATGACAGACATAGGGAGGTCCTGTGGAACAGATGAATTTATAGACAATTTGGCGATAATGAAGCCTGAGATTTTTCTCATGTTCCTTGCCCAGCATTGTTCCTACATCATGCCCCCAGGGTCTGAATTAAAGCCCATGAACTCCTCCCTGTGCTGTTTACTGTGAGTGATCTTACCGGCTGCAGGATTTACTGAAGGCTCCAGATCTCACTCTCCATCTCTCTCTGTCTTCAATGTGGTGATGGGTGAGACAGGAATTGGGAATTCTGCTGAGTCAGGGACATCGGGAATAGCTACAGGAGACAGAGAAATAGAATGGGAAATTAGACCAATGCAATGAAGGTTACACAATGAAGGAGATTGGCACTGAGTCCCACAGAGATCTGGAAAATCCCAGTCTCCATCCATGGCCTGTGCTGTTGCTCCTCTCTGGAATGGAGAATTCTCTTGGCTCAGGATCTGGAGTAACTGCAAGAGTGATATACACTGACAGAGGCAGCAATTAGACCCACACAGTGAGGGATACCACATGGAGAGAGACTGAGTGAAATCAGCAGAGTGCTGGAAGGTGTCAGGATCACACAATGGTATCATCAGAAGTGGTTCTGACCAGTGAGCACTGCTACCAGTACTCAGGCAGGACTGAGCTATCTTATTGGGATAGGCTCCTCTGGTACCAGGATTATGCAGTGTGCTATAAACTGACACAGATTAGGAGGGTGACAGGTCTGAGGTGAATGGAAATTCCCAAGTCCAAAGAGAAAGGTTGAAATATTGGAACACCATGGAGATGTGAATGAAGACCAAAAGAAAGAAACAGTAAGGGACTGAGTTTAATAAAAATACGACATTGTCAAATGGATTTGTGACAGGAAATTATTGGTTAAAATAAAGTAAATGCCATTTCAGCCCCTCACAATTCCTCACACACCACAAGTGAGATCACTTCAGCCCCTCACAACATCGCTGATGTCACACACTCAGTGGCTTCCACACCCCCCCCTACTGCCGTGTGTGCCACCACTTCCACCCCCACCAACGCCACTCCCCTGAATTCAGGTGACCGTCACCATCCCCACCCCTCAGAACCCTGAAGGGAGCAACACCCCTGCTCATGACTCACCCCCATTCCCCCTAACACCACACCCACTCCAGTTACAGGCTCCGTCCCCTCCCTCAGCTTCACACTTATGCCAGGTCCCACCTCCCACTCCTGCCGAGTTTTCACCATTCCCCCAGACCTCCCCCTCACTGAGACAAACGATCAGTCCTCAGCAAAGGCCTCACCTTTATCCCCCTCCGTCCACACATCAATGAATTTAATACACGCCGTGATATTGAACAATTCTTCCTCCGCCTCCGAACTTACTTTCACAATCAAGACTCCCACCCACCTTCCGAGGACTCCTTTGCCTGCCTCCAGCACACTCCATCCACCTGGACACCCTGCACTGGCCTATTACCTGGTCTCGATCTCTTCATTTCCAACTGCCGCCGAGACTTTAAACGCCGCAACCTACCTACCCCACTCCCCCACTCCAACCTCTCACCATCGCAATGCGCAGCCCTCCACTCCCAACCTCACCATTAAACCAGCAAATAAAGGGTGTGCAGTGGTAGTTTGGCGCATTGACCTCTACACCGCTGAAGCCAGATGCCAACTCGAAGACACCTCCTCCTCCCGCGCCCTTGACCATGACCCCACCCCATCTCCCAGACCATACAGAATCTTATCACCTCAGAAGATCTCCCACCCACAGCTTCCAACCTCATAGTCCGGGAACCCCGCACTGCCCGGTTCTACCTCCTTCCCAAGATCCACAAGCCTGACCACCCTGGCTGACCCATTGTCTCAGCATGCTCCTACCCCACCGAACTCATCTCTACCTACCTCGACACTGTTCTATCCCCCCAGTCCAGGAACTCCCCACATACATTCGAGACACCACCCATGCCCTCCACCTCCTCCAAGACTTGGGTGGCACGGTGGCACAGTGGTTAGCACTGCTGCCTCACAGCGCCAGAGTCCTGGGTTCAATTCCCACCTCAGGCGACTGTCTGTGTGGAGTTTGCACATTCTCCCCGTGTCTGCGTGGGTTTCCTCCGGGTGCTCCGGTTTCCTCCCACAGTCCAAAAAAAATGTGTAGGTCAGGTGAATTGGCCATGCTAAATTGCCCATAGTGTTAGGTTAGGGGTATGGGTGGCTTGCGCTTCGGCGGGTCGGTGTGGACTTGTTGGGCCGAAGGTCCTGTTTCCACACTGTAAGTAATCTAAAAAAAAATCTAACTTCCATTTCCCTGGCCCCCAACGCCTCATCTTCACCATGGATATCCAATCCCTCTACATCTCCATCCGCTATGACCAGGGCCTTGAAGCCCTCCGTTTCTTCCCCTCCCGATGTTCCCAACAGTACCCTTCCACCCACACTCTCATTCATATGGCTGAACTTATCCTCACCCTTAACAATTTTTCCTTCAAATCCTCCCACTTCCTCCAGACCAAAGGGGTAGCCATGGGCACCTGTATGGGCCCCAGCTATGCCTGTCTATTTGTTGGCTACGTAGAACAGTCCATCTTCCGTAATTACACCGGCACCACTCCCCACCCCTTCCTCCGCTACATTGATGACTGCTTTGGCGCCAACATGTGCTCCCGTGAGGAAGTTGAGCAATTCATCAACTTCACCAACACATTCCACCCTGACCTTAAATTTACCTGGACCATCTCTGACACCTTCCTCCCCCTCCTGGACCTCTCCATCTCCATTAGTGACGACCGACTTGACACCGAAATTTTTTACAAACTTACCAACTCCCACAGCTACCGAGATTACACCTCTGCCCACCCTGCCTTCTGCAAAAATGTCATCCCGTATTCCCAATTCCTCCGCCTCCGCAGCATCTGCTCCCAGGAGGACCAGTTCAACCACAGAACACACCAGATGGCCTCCTTCTTTAGAGATCGCAATTTCCCTTCCCATGTGGTTAAAGATGCCCTCCAACGCATCTCGTCCACATCCCGCACCTCCGCCCTCAGACCCCACCCCTCCAACTGTATCAAGGACAGAACGCCCCTGGTGCTCACCTTTCACTCTACCAGCCTTCACATTAACCAAATCATCCGACGACATTACCACCACCTCCAAACGCACACCACCCCCCAGGGATATATTCCCCTCCCCCTCCATTTCCACTTTCCGCAAAGATCATTTCCTCCGTGACTTCCTGGTCAGATCCACGCCCCCCAACAACCCACCCTCCCAAACTGCCACCTTCCCCTGCCACTGCAGAATTTGCAAAGCCTGCACCCACCCCTGCTCCCTCACCTCCATCCAAGGCCCTAAAGGAGCCTTCCACATCAATCAAAGTCTTACCTGCACATCCACTAATATCATTTATTGTATCTGTTGCTCCCGATGTGGCCTCCTCTACATTGGGGAGACTGGATGCCTCCTATCAGAGCGCTTTAGGGAACATCTCCGGGACACCCACACCAATCGACCCAACCGCCCTGTGGCCCAACATTTCAACTCCCCCTCCCACTCTGCCGAGGACATGCAGGCCCTGGGCCTCTCCCACCACCATTCCATCACCATCCGACGCCTGGAGGAAGAACGCCTCACCTTCCGCCTCGGAACACTTCAACCCCAGGGCATCAATGTGGATTTCACCAATTTCCTCATTTCCCCTTCCCCCATCTCACCCCAGCTCCAGCCTTCCAGCTCAGCACCACCCTCATGACCTGTCCTACCTGCCTATCTTCTTTTCCACCTATCCACTCCATCCTCCTCTCTGACCTTTCACCCGTATCCCTACCCCAACTCATCGATTGTACTCTTTGCTACCTTCCCCCATCCTCCACTCTGACCTATCACCCCCGTTCACTTGTTGTACTCTATGCTACTTTCACCCCATCCCACCCCCCTCTTATTTATCTCTCCACTCTGCAGGCACCCTGCCTCTATTCCTGATGAATGGCTTTTACCCGAAACATTGATGTTCCTGTTCCTCGGATGCTGCCTGTCCTGCCGTGCTTTTCCAGCACCACTCTAATCTAGACTCTGGTTTCCAGCATCTGCAGTCCTTGTTTTTACCTTATTGGACGACGGAGCTACCGAGACAAGACACGTTGTAGACACTGAAGCAAGTTACAGGGATAGGGATGGAATGCAGTATATTTCAAATATGTGGAGGGGCTATTGGGCAGTGAGGAGGTTACAGAGATAGGAACTGTTATAGGAATTAAAAATTATTGAAGACACTGGTCCACAAGACACGCCATAGACACAGTGTTGCAGTATCTTTGTACAACAGAACTTACATTAGGGGTGGTGATTGAGCCTGGGGTGTGTGTGTGTACTGTGCTCCCCTCCAGCACTGTATCTATGTCATGTTGTGTTAACAGATGTTTGGAGCCCTCTCATTGTTCTTTGCTCTGTGCACTGTGGGTGACCTTACTTCACTACAGGATTTATTGAAGGCTCCAGATCTCCTTTCCCTTTGTCTCTCTCTGGCAGACCAACTGCATTCAATGTGGTGATGGACAATCCACTCTTCAGCTGGGAAGACTATTGAGTCAGGACCTTCCTGAGTACCTACAGGAGACAGAGAAATAGACAGAGTGGGAAATTAACAAGGTAAAAACAATGACTGCAGATGCTGAAAACCAAATACTGGATTAGTGGTGCTGGAAGAGCACAGCAGTTCAGGCAGCATCCAACGAGCAGCGAAATCGACGTTTCCGTCGATTTCGCTGCTCGTTGGATGCTGCCTGAACTGCTGTGCTCTTCCAGCACTACTAATCCAGTATCCAGAGTGGGAAATTAGACTGATCCAGTGAGGGTTACACATGGGGAATGGCACTGAGTCCCACAGATATCTGTAAAATGGAGCGATATTAAGTAATAGTCCCAGATTGCTGGAAGATGTCAGGATCCCACAGTCATGTTGGAAGAATGGGTTTAGCTTCGTGATGCCCTGGTATCAGTGCTCAGGGATGAGCAACCTGCGAGCAGGCGAAGTAATGGCCTTGTGGTATTATTGCTAGAGAATGTATCCAAAACCTCAGCTAATGTTCAGGGGAGGCAGGTTTCAATCCCACCATCTGAAATGGAGACATCTGAAATCAATATTTTTAAAAATAATAATTAACAATCCGCAAATAAGTATGAATCCATTACTGATGTACAAAAAATCCAAACACTTGTCCTTTCGAGAAGGACATCTGCCAATCCTCACGTGGTCTGCACGACATCCCCACAGCAAACTGTTTGCCTCTCAATTACCCTCTGAAATGGCCGAGCAAGTTACTCAGCTCAAGGGCTTCTGGGACTGGGCAAGAAAGGCTGGTCAGACAGGGACACCCACATCCCCTACCTCATTTAAAAAATAATCCATTAGGATGGTCCCACTGGAACTGTGCTGGGACCAGTGTCCTGGCCAATCATGTCAGTCGGTTTATGGACAGGGCTTTAAACTGACAGAGAGGATGCAGGGACAGGGTCCAGGTGAAAGGAGCTTTCCAAATCCAAAGGGAAAAGGTGATGCATTGGAGCAGCATGGGGGATGTGACTGAAGACAAGCAGAAAGGAACAGGAAGGGAGAGAGTTTAACTAAAACTATACATCAGCAAATAGATTTGTGACAGAAAAGTGTGGGAAAGAATAAGTTATGTTTTCTTTTTGAATGGTTAACGTCGCTGCAATAAGGCCGATAGATTTGTGACACAGAGATAAAAGAGATTTAGACAGCAGGGAGACATGGATACAGGGTGAACAAACATATTCAATGGTTCACAATCTTGCGGAAACTCAGGCAAACTGGGCAACACTAACAATAGTGGATAGCAAAGGCATTACAGAGAAAGCATTTGGTCTCAGATCATGAAGTAGAGTCAGTCTGAATGTTAGCCAACGAACAGTATTCCATTGTTCATCACTGCATTAAACAGGAACTCATTGGAATTTTTTTAACAAATGCATTATGATAATTTTGGAAAACTTCAATATTCGTATAGTCAAGGACAATCACATGGACAGCATTGATATTCGAAGAGGAGTTTGGTTCATTTTTTTTTCAGTGTTGCTTTGGAAAACACATTGTGCAACTGGCTAGGGACATAACTATCACAGAGTGACCGTGCGATGAAACTTAGTGAATGAATAATGTCATCTGCAGAGATCCTTCGGGAAATTGTGATAAAGTGCAGTTTAAGTAAACAAAGTTTTAAAGTGAATCACAGAAAGGACAAGCTACAACTAGAAACAAAAGTAGCCAATTACATGAGTTTGAGAGGAGAACTTACCAAGGTAAACAGGCTAAACAGACTGAAACATGTGCCTGTAAATAGACAGTGGAAAACATTTGAAGGAACAGTATAAAACGCTCAACAAAAGGATATTCTAGTGAAACAGTAAAAGCCTCAGCAAGAAATCCCCACTGGTCCCTCACTCAGGACAAAAGGGATCATACTAGATTATGAGGCTGAGAAGATCACCACAAAATACTTAAAATCCTGAAGTGAGAGAGTGCTTTAGGAGTAAATGTTAAGTGGATTGCAAAGGGTCTGCTAGCAGGCGAGGGCTGTGGGAAGGGAATCATTGTGAGGGTTTAATGACACAATAGGAACAGGGAGAGGTGAAGGTGCTGGAGGTGGTGAGAGTGTTACAGAGAGTGGTCAGGGTCTGAACGGTGTTACAAAGCCAGTACGGATTGCTGCAGCTGGAGGAGTTTGCAGAGGTAGGGAGGGACATATGTATTTTTATTTATTCATTCATGGGATGTGGATGTCACTGCCTGGACTAACATTCTTTGACCCCACTGCTAATTACCCAGAAGGCAGCTCAGAGTCAGCCATATTGCTGTGGGTCTGGAGTCACATGTCGTCCAGACCATGTTAGAATGTCAGATGTCCTTCCCTAAAGGAGGTAAGTGAACCCGATGAGTCCTTCCTACTGAACAACAATGTTTTTATGATAGCCTCACCAATGTCTTTTACAGATACACCATGACATCCGAACTCCTACTCTCAATGCTCTCCTAATGAAGGAAACCATCCCAAACGCCTGCTTCACCAGCCTGTCTACCTGTGACACTACTTTCAAAGGACTGTGTACCTGCATCACTGAGTCACTGACTGACAACACTACCCAGGGCCCGAACATTAACTGTACAAGTCCCACCCTGGTTTGTTTCACCAAAATGGAACACTTCACCTTTATCTAATTAAACTCCATCTGCTATTCTTCAGCCCACTATCCCAGCAGTACTGTCCATCCTGTTGTATCACAGATAACCTTCTCCACTGTCCACTTTACCACCAATTTCAGTATCACCCAAAAACCTTACTTACCAGGAAACCAATATTCCCATCCAAATGACAAACAAGAGTGGACCCACTACACCGCTGGTCACATGCCTCCAGTCAGAAAAACAACATGTCCCCCATCACCCTCTGTCTCCTACCATCAAGCCAATTTTGTATCCAGTTCCCTCGCTCCTCCTGAACGCCATATCCTTTTACACTGATCTGAGCTTATTACCCAGTTTACCATACAGAACGTAGAACACAGAACAGTACAACATAAGACCCTTTGGCCATGATTTCATGCCAACCTTTTATCCAACTGTAAGATCAAACTAACCCACATACCCTTCATTTTACTATTATCCATGTGTCTGTCCAAGAGTCTACTAAATGTACAGAATGTGTCTTATTTTACTACCACTATTGGCAGTGCATTCCAACCACCTACCATTCTCTATCCTCTTATACATCCTCCATTCACCTTAAAATTACACCCCCTTGTAATAGCCATTTATTCCATAGGAGGAAAAGTCTCTGACTATTCACTCTCTCTCTGTGCCTCTCATCACCTTGTTCACCTCGACCAAGTCACCCCACCCCCTTCTTCACTCCAATGAGAAAAGCCTTAGCTCCCTCAAACGTTCTCCATAAGAAATGCCCTCCATTCCAGACAGCATCCTGGTAAATCTCCTGTGTACACTCTCTAAAACTGGCACATCCTTCCTATAAACAGGGAACCAGAACTGAACACAATATTCCAAGTGTGGACACACCAGGACGCTATAAAAATGCAGTAAAACCTCACAGCTCTTAAAATCAATCCCCTTGCTAAGGAAAGCCAACACAACATATGCCTTTTTAACAACCCTATCAACGTACGTGGCAACGTGAGGGATCTATGGACACGGACCCCATGATCTCTGTTCCTCCGCACTGCCAGGTATTCTGCCTTTCACCCTGTATTCTGTATTCAAATTCAAACTTCCAGAATGAATCACTTCACACTTTTCCAGATTGAACTCCATCTGCCACTTCCAGCCCAGCTCTGTGTCCTGTCAATGTCCCATTGCAACCTCCAACAGCCCTCCACATTCCCCACCACTCCACCAACCTTCATGTTATTGGTAAACGTACTAACCCACTCTCCAACATCCTCATCCAAGTCATTTACAAAAATCACAGAGAGCAGAGTCCCAGAGCCGATTGTTACAGAACCCCACTGGTCACTGAGCTCCAGGCTCAATACTGTCCATCTGCTGCCACCCTCTGTCTTCTCTGGGCCATCCAATCCTGTATCCAGACAGATAGATTTCCCTGTATCCCAATCATCCTTCTTTTCTCAATGAGCTGTCAACGTATTCTGTCATATCCTCAAAGAATTCAATAAGGTTTGTGAGGCATGACCTGACCCCTCACAAACCCATGCTGACTATCTAAAATTTAACTACGGTTTACCAAGTAGTCATAAATCCTTTCTTTAGAGTCCTCTCCAATAATCTGCACACCACAGACATTCGACCAAATCTGTAATTCCCAGGATTCTACCTCCGTAACGTGGTCCGGACTCTACAAATCTTCCCTCCTCTCTCTGCCATGTTCCCCAGAATGACACTGGAGGGTGGTGGGGATTACAGAGTCAGGGAGGGATATCAGGACAGGAGGATTTTGCAGACATTAGGAGGGTTGCAGTGCCAAAAGGAGGCTTCAGTAATTGTGAGGTTTCATGGTGATGAGGACATTTGAGGAGGGAGGGAGGATTGTAGGGAAATGAGAGAGTTTAGGTGTTTTGTTAGGACTGCAAGAGGTTACTGAGTTGGAGCGGGTGTAAGCACTGGTGGATGTTACATAAACATGTGGTTTTGGTTGCAATGGCAGGAAGAGGATTCAGGAAGCAGGAGAGTATGGGGTCTGAACGAGGTTACACAGGGAGAGAGGACCATAGAGCCACAGGAGGTTACAGAAATGTGGAGAGCCATAGGACTGACAGGGGTTCACGGAGATGGGAATGTTGGGAGGGATGGAGAAGTTTACAGGGATAAGAATGTTTGTAGGACAGGGCTGGATCACAGACAGGGAGTGTTTTAGGGAGCTGAGCAGATTACAGAGATAAAGATGTTTGTATCGACTGAAAGAACAAACTGAGATATGCAGGGGAGTCGTGACGAAAGATGGTTTTAGATATAGGAAGGCTTAGGTTCTGGGGGTTATTCAGACATGGAGGCTGTGGAATCTGGATTTCTTTTCAGAGATTGAAATAACAATTTTGCTTGGAGGCAGTTTCACAGATAAGGGAGCATAGCACAAACAGGAGGAGGTTGTAGAGAAAGGTGATATTTAAACAGATAGTGGTATAAGAGCTGAACAAGTTTATGGAGATGGGTAGATGGTGGAGACACAGGGGGAGCTTACATTGACATGGAGGTGATAGTGACAGGTGGGTGTTAAATAGATAGTGGGTTTTGTGGGAAATGTATCGGGAGAGGCACAGGCATTGGACTGGGTTCTACAGATCAGGAGTGCTGCAGGGACCTGAGAGGATTACACTGATAGGGATGGTGGGAGAGTCTCCACAGACTATTGGTGTTTAGGGACTGGAAGAGGTTTGGTAGATAGGGAGGGATGTAAGAGCTGCAGGAGCTTATGGAGAGTTGAAGAGTTGGAGCAGTTTGCAGAGGGAGGTGTCTCAGATAGGAGTAGGTTATAGATAGTGAGGGGTATGTGGCCTGAGTAAGTTAAAGAGAGGGGAGTTTTCGGGTCTGAAAGAGATGACACTCACAGGGGCAGTTGAAGAGAGTGAAGCAAAATTGCATGGAGAAGGTTACACAGATAGGGAGGGATGTAGGGACTGAAGGTGAATCCACAGACATGGACGGTTATATTGTTAGACGGAGCTGAGAGGGATAGCGACTGGTGTAGGGATTTACACAGATAGGGAAGGTTGTGTTTTTGGAGAAGGTTACACTGATACAGACAGTGTTAGGGAGTGTTCAATGGAATACAGAGGAGGTCAGAGAGAATGTATCATGGGGAGTGGAGGAGATTACAGACACAGAGATGGCTGTCGGGTTGAGAAGAGCTTCTCCAGATCCTCAGTGCCGTAAAGCTGGTGGGAGGTTATAACAGTGAGTGTTGCCAAGACTTAATTACTTCACTGATACAGAGCAGGTCTCAGCACGTAACTGTCAAAGGGAAGTTGAGACAGTCCAGATGAGTTTTCAGAGATACAAATGTTTATGGGAGTTTCAAGAGGGAACAATGATTGGGAGTGCTGTACCAAATGGTAATAGTTATAGGGAGGGTTCTAAAAGCAGGAAGAGGGGACAGACATATCGATCTTTGCAAGGACTGGAGAAGCTTACATAGGCAAGGAGTGTTTTAGAGTCTGGGGGAGATTACAGTGTTAAGGAGAATATTGGGAATAAGGCAAAGTGTAAGAGATGGGGATGGTTGACAGGGCTGGACAATAACCTGAATAGAATCGCCATCGTGTGGATCCAGGCCATTCGGCCCAACCAGTCCATTCCAAACCTCTGAAGAGCATCTGACCCAGACCCATCCCTCTACCTGTACATTAAACCCTACATTTCTAGTGGTGAACTTACTTAAACCACACATTCCTGAATGCTACAATCAATTGATGATGGCCAATCCACTGATCGTGCAAATGTTGGACGGTGGGAGGAAACCAGAGCACCCGGAAGAAAACCACACAGACAAGGGGGAGAACATGCAAAGTCCACACAGACAGTCGACAAGGTTGGGATTGAAGCCAGGTCACTGACGCTGTGAGGCTGCAGTGCTAACCACTGAGCCACCCGTGTATCTGATTATGCAGATCAGGCAGACATTACACCAGGTCCCAAAGTTCACAAGGGATTATTGGAACAGGAGGAGAATATAGTCAGGAACAGGAGAAGGTTACATAGATGGTGTCCATGAGAGGAACTGGAGAAGGTTAACGCAATAGGAAGGGTTGCGGATTCTCTAGACAATAAGAGGTAGGAACGGTTGCGGAGACTGGACTAAGTTAGTCATATCAGAGTTGTACACACTGGGTGAGGTTATCACGTTAGCAAGGATTCTATGGACTGTCTGAGGAGATGGACAGAGGCAGTTGTGGGAATGAGCGTTGTTACAACAATTGAGAGGACATTTCAGACACATGGATGGTTTTAGTGGCTGCAGGATGTTCGAGAGGTCACTAGTACTGACTGGAGGTGGTCAGAGGTAAAGGACGTTGGAGTGATGGGAGTTAGTCACAGAGACAGAGAAGATTGAAGAGAGAGAGAGAGGGCAAGGTTACAGATCGCGGGAGTGCTCAAGTGGCTTCAAAACGTTACACAAAGGGAGGTTTAGTAGGAAAGGCTGTAGGAACTGGTGGTCTCTGTACAGACAGGGAGATGAAATGGATGGTGGAAGGTTAGAGGTAATGAGGTCCTATAGGACAGAATGGAGGAGTGCTGTGGGGACGGGAGAAGGTTAGAGTGACATCATGTGCTGGAGATGCTGGAGGAAGGTACAGAGATGGGGAGGTCAGGAAGGGCCGGATGTTACAGAGAGAGTGGGCAGTGGGTACTGGACAACATGACAGACATAAGGATTTTTGTAGTGTTTTGGCGATAGTGGTGAAAGCATTTTATTTACAAAGTCATTTTGGAAAAAGGATAGTGCAGAAGTGAAGAGACCAAATTTGGGGAAGCCCCCTTAATCGTTAGAATATCACTGTCACGGGGGGCAGCACAGTGACCCAGTGATTAGCACCGCTGCCTCACAGCACCAGGGTTCCAGGTTCAATTCCAGCTTCGGGTGACTGTCTGTGTGGAGTTTGCACATTCTCCCCGTGTCTGCGTGGGTTTCCTCCGGGTGCTCCAGTTTCATCCCACAGTCCAAAGATGTGCAGGTCAGGTGAATTGGCCATGATAAATTGCCCGTAGTGTTAGGTTCATTAGTCAGAGGGAAATGGGTCTGGGTGGGTGACTCCTTGGAAGGTCGGTGTGGACTTGTTGAGCCGAAGGGCCTGTTTCCACACTGTAGGGAATCTAATCTAATCATTATCACTATCAGGAGACAGGATCTGGCAAAACACAGTCTGGGAGGAACTATTTGCAGTTGGGTTCATATTCGGAAAGAGGAATAATGTTAAAGTGATATGGGGAGAATTCAGGGCCAGTGTGCTCCCCGAAGAGTGAATGAAAAAGGCAGTAACTCCAGTGAATAGTGGACAAGTGATATCATGAGCTGGATAAAGAAAGTACAGTGCGACGGAAACAGGTGAAGCCCTTCAATAGTATAGAGAGTGATAGGGGGGGGCCTTAAAAATGACGGGCAGAGAATGGCCATGAAATATCCTCGTTAAAATACTGTTAAGGAAAGGCCACAAGGTAATTAATCAGTACAGTTAGAGGAAGAGGATTCCCATCTAAAGAGTGGGGCCTGTTAGAAACGAAAGGGATAGTCTGTGCATGGAGCCAGAGGAAGCAGGTGAGGTCTTCAATGAATACTTCCCATCTGTCTTCACACAGGAAAAAGGCATTGTAGCCGGGGATTTCAGTCAGGATGGTGAGGTTCTATAACATGGTAAGATCAATAAGGAGGAGGCATTACATGTTTTCACAGGCATAAAGGTGGAGATATCCCCAGTCTCCAATGAAATGTATCCCAGGCTGCTATGGGATGTAAGGGAGGAGATAGCTGGGCCCCTGGTGGATATATTTGATACTTTGCTGACCACAGATGAAGTGCCGAATGACTGGAGGATCACTAATGTGGTTCCTTTGGCAGCAGGGATAGGCCAGGAAATTATAGAGCAGATTGCCTGAAGCAGGGGAGGGAAATTATTCGGAACAATTGTGAGGATGAATCAACACTTACAAAGGCAAGGATCAACTCGGCTGAGTCATCACGGATTTGGTAGAGGAAGATACTGTTTTTTTGAAGTGGTGTCTAAAAATACTGATGAGGGCAGTTCAGATGATGTGGGTTGCATGGACTTGAATAAGGCCTTTGACAAGGTCCCTCATGGAAGGCTGGTCCAAATCTAAAGAGCCATTGGGATCCAAGGCAAGTTGGCAAATTGGATACAAAATTAGTGGATAGACTTCTTTGTGTTTGAAATTCTTTCACCACTGGGTATACCACAGGGATCTGTGCAGGAACCACTGTTGTTTGTTATGTACATTAATGACTTGGATGTGAAAGCAGAAGACATGATTTGCAGATGACATGAAAGGTGAGGATCATCTCAGGCTACAGTCTGATGTCAATCAGATGATAATCTGAGCAGAATTTTCTTCTGATCAATGAGGTAATAACTTGTGGGAGGTATGATAAGTGAAGGATAGACATAATGAATAATCGGTCCTTATGGAGTACTGAGGAACACAGGGACCTTCATGGACAACTCCATAGATCCCTGAAGGTGTCAGCACAGGGAGATAAGAGTGGGGAAGACACCTGAACTGGGAGCAGGAGTGAGACCCATATCCTGGTGGGGCGAATTGCTAGAGCTGTTTGAGAGGATACAAACTAGTCTGGCAGGGTGTTGCACCTTAAACAGTCATAAGGCCAGAAAGAAGGTTGAGGCTAGTACACAAGTTAAAGAGAGTGATTGCAAAAGACAAGGCAGGCAAGAACATAGCAGGGAATGGGGGAAAACTGATGATTAAACTGCATTTATTTCAATGCAAGGGGCCTGACAGCTAAGGAAGATGAACTCAGGGCATGGATTAGAACATGGGACTGGGATATTATCGTTATTACAGAAACACAGCTGAGGGAGGGACAGGACTGGCAGCTCATTGTTTCAAGGTAGAGATGCTACAGGAAGCAGCGAAGGGGAGGCAAGAGAGGACACGTGGTGTTGGTGGGTTATGTTTGCATGAATCATCACAGCAATACTTAGAGAGATATTCCTGTGGGATCGCCAGCAAAGCTATGTTAGTGCAACTGAGAAATAAATATGGGTCATCACTTTGATACGATTGTCCTACTGACCCCGAGTAATCCGTGACAGACTAAGGAACAAATATATCAGGAGATCTCAAATATCAATCAAAATAATAGGGTTGTTATTGTCGGGGTTTTTAAACTTTCCAAATCTAGACTGAGACGGTCAATATTCATTGTTTGCAAGGGAGGAATTTGGTAATTGCACTCCAGAAAACTCCCAATCAATATGTAAATGACCTGAATAGAGAAAGGGGCAAAACGTGACCTCCTCTTGGGAAACAAGGTAGGGAAAGGGACTGAGGTGTTAGTGGGAAAGCATTTTGCCAAGTGACTACAGTTCGACTAGTTTGAAAATAGCTATGGAAAAGGACAGGCCTGGTCCACAAGTTCAATTTATAAAATGGGGCCAGACCAATCTTGATCGTATCAGCCAGGAACTTTCAAAAGGTGATTGGGGAGTCTATTTGCAGGGAAAGGGAAATCCGGCAAGTGAGAATATATTAAAAGTGAGATAAATTGAGTATTCAGCGCCAGCACGTTCCTGGTCGTGCGCAGGTCAATGCTGACAGCATTTGGAAACACTGGCTGTCTATTGAGGGTCTGGTCAAGGAAAAGGTGGGAACATGTCAGGTATAGCCAGCTGGATCAAGGGAATCCCCGGGAGCATAGGGCCTGGAGGAACACACTTTGGGTGGAAATCAGGAATGCAGAAAGAGTATATGAAATAGCCTCAACAGAGAAGGATAAGGAGAATCCAAAAGTGTTTGTATAAATATATTAAGAGTAAAAGAGTAACTCGAGACAAAATAGGGGCCCTTAGAGATCACTGAGGCAATTGATATTTGCTCAGGCCCTAAACCAATTTTTCACTCCAGAACTTACTGTGGACAAAAGCTGGGGAACTCAGGGAACGAAAGTAATACGTTAGGCCACAATCGGAGGTCTCTGCAATTCTAGCTTTCCCACCATAGGAATGATGTTGTGAAACTTGAAAGTGCTCAGAAAAGATTTACAAGAAGTTGCCAGGGTTGTTGCTGAATAGTTTGGGTTATTTTCCCTGGAGCATCGGAGACTGAGGAGTGACCCTATCAGGTTTGTATAAACCTGATGGGCATGGATAGGGTAAACATTCAAGGTCATTTCCCAGGGGTTGGGGAGTCCAAATCCAGACGGCATAATTTTAAGGTTAAAGGGGAAAGGTTTAAAAGGGTCCAAAGGGACAGCTTTTTCACGCACATGGTGATGTGTGTATGGAATAAGCCTCAGACAAAGTAATGGAGACTGATACTATGACAACATTTAAAAGGTATCTGGAGGGGAATATGAATAAGGGTTTAGAGGTACATGGGCCAAATGCTGATAAATGGGATGGATTTATTTAGATCTTCTGGTCAGCATAGATGAGTTGGACCGAAGGGGTTGTTTCCATGCTGTATATTTGTCTGACTTGAAAAGATTGCATGTTTTAGAAGAGGTGGTGCTGGAGATTTTAAACACAAAGGTAAGGAAAACCCCAGGACCTGATTAAGTGTATCACAGGACATTGTGGGATGCGAGGGAAGAAATTGTGGAGCCCCTAGCAAAGGTATTTGTACCATTGACAGCCAAGTGTGGTGTGCTGGAAGGCTGGAGGGTGACATCATGGACAGTGAAGGAGGTTTCCTAAGATTACAGAGGGATCTAGATGACATGGTGAATGGGCTGAAAAACTTTCAATCTGAATTAATGCGAGGTAATGCATTTTGCAAAACGAACAAGGGTAGAGCTTATACAATTAATGTTCGGGCCTCAGTTAGTGTTTTAGAGCAGAGGGACCTCCAGGTTCAGGTACATAATTCTTGAAGCTTGCATCACAGGATGGATAACGCACTGCTTGGCATGCCTGACTATGGCTCAGTCCATTGAGTGGAGGATTTGGGACGTCATGGTGAGGTTATACAGACATTGGTGAGACCTGTTCTACAATACTCTGCCCAGTTCTGGCTGCCCAGCTATCGGAAGGATATTATTAAGCTGCAGGGGGTTCAGAAGAGACTTACCAGGACGTTGTTGGATATGGAAGGCTTGAGTTCATAAAAATGGCTGGATAGGCCTTTTTCACTGGAGCCTGGAGGTTGAGAGGTGACCTTATTGAGATAATGAAAAAACAAATGATGGATATAGAACGAGTTAATGGCAGTTGCTGTTTCCCCAGGATGAGGGAGTCTCAAGAGGAAGGGCCACTTTTTTTTTAAGGTTAGACTTTTTTTTAAGGTTAGAGGAGACAGATGTTCAAAAATAAGACATGTGGGACAAATTGTTGCACAGAGGGTAGCTTGAGTGTGGAATGAACTTCGTGAGGAAGGGGTGGATGTCGGTACAATTACAATGTTTAAAAGACATTTTGATAAGCACAGGAATAGGGAAGGGTTAGAGGGATATGGGCCAGTAACAGGCAGCTGGGAAGAGTTTAGTTTGAGATGATGGTTGGTACCAACTGAAGGGTCAGTTTCCATTCTGTATAACGATGACAAGAATATGGTTTTGATCCATGATTTAAGAAAGGCTGCGATGGAAAGCTAGGGAATTAAAGACCAATTAGCCCAACGTCAGTAGTGGGTAAGTCGTGAAAGTGACTCGGCCAGACAGGAGTCACATTCATTTGGAAAGGCAAGGATTGATGAAAGATAGTCAGCACGTTTTTGGGTGTACAAAGTCAGGTCTCTCTAACTTGATTGCTTTTGTTGAAGTGATGACCATCTATTGCCTACACGACCGTCAGCAGGGCCTTTGACAGGATTTAGCATGATATACTGGTTCTTAAGATTAGATCACATGGGATCAGGGACAGCTAGTCAACTGGATACAAAATTGGCTTGACAGTAGGAGACAGAGGGTGACGGGAGAGGGTTGTTGTTCAGACTGGAAGCCTGTGACCAGCGGTGTACCATAAGCGGGACTGGGTCCACTGATGTTCATCATCTACCTAAACGATTTGGTTTAGAACATTGGAGTCATTGTTAGTAAGTTTGTAGATGATCAAATTAATGGTGTAATGGGCAGTAAATATGGTTATCAAAGGGGATACTGACCAACTGGGCCAGTGGACCAAGGAATGAAAGATGGAGTTTAATTCAGGTGTTGGATGTTGTTAAGACAAACCAGGGAGGATTAACACAGTTAATGGTAGAGCTCTGGGCAGTGTTGTCAAACAGAGAGAGACCAAGGGGTGCGGTTACATTGTTCCTTGGAAGTGGCATCACAGGTGGACAGGGCGGGGAAAACGGTATTTGGTACACTTGCCGTCATTTGCCAGCGCTTTGTTACATATGTTGGAGATATTTGGAACATTGTCCTAAATATTTGCCTTGGGCAGAGGAGGCTACAAAGTGACCTTATATAAAGTTTTACAAAACCATGTGGGGCCTAAGAATGGTGAATAGCCAAGGGTGGGTGAGTCCAAAACTAGGGGGTGTAAATGGAAGGTGAGAGAGCAAAGATTTAAAGAGGGAGCTGAGGGACAACATTATCCACAGAGGGTGGTGTATAGATGGAACAGACTGCCAGCGGCACATGGGAGAAACAAGAACAATGACAACATGGAAAAGACATTTGGGCAGGAACATGGAGAGGTACATGGAGAGGAGAAGGTTTGAAGAGATAAGGGCCAAACGCAGGCAAATGAGACTTGTTCAGTATAGGAAACATAGGCAGCATTGAGAAGTTGGAACACAGCTTCTGTTTCCGTGCTGTATCATTCTATATCCAGTTAAAAAGTATTAGAGTACCAAAATAAAGCATGTTATAGACACTGAAGTATCTTCAGTGACAGGGATGGTAATCTAGAATGTAGCACATTTCAAATATGTGGAGGGACTATCGGGAATGGAGTAGGTTACAGGGACAGGAACTGTTATAGAATTTAAACATTACTGAAGACACTGGTGCACAAGACATGCCATAGATACAGTGTTGAGTCTTAGTACAGTGTTGGAGGGAGAACGCAGAACAGAAAGATCCCAGACAGCATTCCCAACCTCTTGTTGGAGGCATGTTTTAACCTCTGTTGTCCTGATGCTCACTAAGACAGCACAGGCCTGGATTGATAACTCTGAATTCCCGAAGCTGTCTCAGTACAATTTAAGTTAAACTTAATGTGGTGATAGAGCCAGGGGTGTGTGTGTGTACTGTGCTCCCCCTCCAGCACTGTATCTATATCATCTTTTGTTAGCCGATGTTTGGAGCCCTCTCATTGCTCTCTACTCTGTGCACTGTGAGTGATCTTACCTCACTGCAGGATTTATTGAAGACTCCAGATCTCCCTGCCCTTAGTCTCTCTGGCTGACCAACCAACTTCAATGTGGTGATGGACGAGACACCCAGTAGTTGGAAAGTCTAATGAGTCAGGAACTCCCTGATTACCTGCAGGAGACAGAGAAATAGATAGGATGGGAAATTAGACTGATGCAGTGTGGAGTATGGCACTGAGTCACATAGAGATCTAGGAAATCCCAGTCTCTATCACTGGCCTGTGCTGTTGCGTCTCTCTGGAGTGGAGAATTCTGTTGGCTCAGGACCTGGAGTAGCTGCAAGTGGGAGAGACACTGACAGAGGCAGCAATTAGACCGACACAGTGAGGGATGCAGCATGGGGAGATACTGAGAGTTATCACCAGAGTGGTAGGCACACAGCGAGGGAGGGGCATGCACACAGAGCGAGGGAGGGACACACACAGCAAGGGAGGGGGATACGCACACACACAGCGAGGGAGGTACACACACGTACACAATGAGGGAGGGAAACGCATACAGACGGCAACGGAGGGACACGCACACATACAGCGAAGGAGGGACACGCAGACGCACAGTGAGGCACGGGCAAGCACACACACAGTGAGGGAGGGACACGCACACACAGTGAGGGAGGGGCAAGCACACACACACACACACACTCAGCGAGGGGGGTACACACACGTACACAATGAGGGAGGGAAACGCATACAGACGGCAATGGAGGGACACGTACACACACAGCGAGGGAGGGACACGCACACACAGAGCGAGGGGGGGGACACGCACACACACAGCGAGGGGGGGGACACGCACACACACAGCGAGGGAGGGACACGCACACACACAGCGAGGGGGGGACACGCACACACACAACGAGGGAGGGACACGCACACACACAGCGAAGGGGGGACACGCACACACACAGCGAGGGGAGGGGACACGCACACACACAGCGAAAGGGGGGACATGCACACACACAGCGAGGGAGGGACATGCACACACACAGCGAGGGGGGCGACACGCACACACACAGCGAAAGGGGGGACATGCACACACACAGCGAGGGAGGGACATGCACACACACAGCGAGGGAGGGACACGCACACACACAGCCAGGAGGGACACGTACACACACAGCGAGGGGAGGGGACACGCACACACACAACGAGGGAGGGACACGCACACACACAGCGAGGGAGGGACACGCACACACACAGCGAGGGGAGGGGACACGCACACACACAGCGAGGGGAGGGGACACGCACACACACAGCGAGGAGGGGGACACGCACACACACAGCGAGGGAGGGACACGCACACACACAGCGAGGGAGGGACACGCACACACACAGCGAGGAGGGGGGACACGCACACACACAGCGAGGGAGGGACACGCACACACACAGCGAGGAGGGGGACATGCACACACAAAGCGAGGGGAGGGACACGCACACACACAGTGAGGAGGGGGGACACGCACACACACAGCGAGGGAGGGACACGCACACACACAGCGAGGGAGGGACACGTACACACACAGCGAGGGGAGGGGACACGCACACACACAGCGAGGGGAGGGGACACGCACACACACAGCGAGGGAGGGACACGCACACACACAGCGAGGGAGGGACACGCACACACACACACACACACACACACACACAGCGAGGGAGGGACACGCACACACACACACACACAAACACACACACACAGCGAGGGAGGGACACGCACACTCACATACACACACAGCGAGGGAGGGACACGCACACACACAGCGAGCGAGGGACACATGCACACACAGCGAGGGAGGGACACACACACACACACACACACACACACACACACACAGCGAGGGAGGGACACGCACACACACACACACACACACACAGCGAGGGAGGGACACGCACACACACATACACACACAGCGAGGGAGGGACACGCACACACACAGCGAGGGAGGGACACATGCACACACAGCGAGGGAGGGACACGCGCACACACAGCGAGGGAGGGACATGCACACACAGTGAGGGGATACGCACACACACATACAGCAAAGGAGGGACACGCAGACGCACAGTGAGAGAGGGACATGCACACACACAGCGAGGGAGGGGCAAGCACACACACACACACAGCAAGGGAGTGACACGCACACACAGCGAGGGAGGGACACGCAGGCACACAGCGATGGAGGGACACGCACACACACAGCGAGGGAGGGACACGCACACACACAGCGAGGGAGGGACACGCACACACACAGTGAGGGAGGGGCAATGCACACACACTGCGAGGGGGGGGGACACGCACACACACAGCGAGGGGGGGGACACGCACACACACAGCGAGGGAGGGACACGCACACACACAGCGAGGGAGTGACACGCACACACACAGCGAGGAGGGACACGCGCACACACAGCGAGGGAGGGACACGTGCACACACAGCGAGGGAGGGACACGTGCACACACAGCGAGGGAGGGGCAAGCACACACAGTGAGGGGATACGCACACACACATACAGCGAAGGAGGGACATGCAGACGCACAGTGAGAGAGGGACATGCACACACACAGCGAGGGAGGGGCAAGCACACACACACACACACACACACACACACACACACACACAGCGAGGGAGGGACACGCAGACGCACAGCAAGGGAGTGACACGCACACACAGTGAGGGAGGAACATGCACATTCACAGCGAGGGAGGGACACGCAGATGCACACAGCGAGGGAGGGACACGCAGATGCACACAGCGAGGGAGGGACACGCAGGCACACACTGTGAGGGAGGGGCAATGCACACACACTGCGAGGAAGGGACACGCACAACAAGGGAGGGACATGCACACGCACAACGAGGAAGGGACACGCACACACAGAGCGAGGGAGGGGCAACACACACACAGCAAGGAAGGGACAAGCAGACACACAGTGAGGGAGGGGCAAGCACACACACACATACAGCGAGGGAGGGACATGCAGACGCACAGCGAGAGAGGGACATGCACACACACAGCCAGGGAGGGGCAAGCACACACAGCGAGCGAGGAGCACGCACACACACAGCGAGGGAGGGACACACAGCGAGTGAGGGACATGCACGGTGAGGGAGGGACACACATACGCACAGTGGGGCAAGGACACACAGTGAGGTAGGGACACACACACACAGTTAGGGAGGGACACACATACGCACAGTGAGGGAGGGACACACACACAAACAGCAAGAGGGACGCACACACACACAGTTAGGGAGGGACACACATACGCACAGTGAGGGAGGGACACACACACAAACAGCAAGAGGGACGCACACACACACAGCCAGGGAGGGAAACACACACAGCGAGGGAGGGACATGCACACACACTGAGGGAGGGACATGCACACACACAGTGAGGGGTGGGACACACACACGTGGCAAGGAAGAGACATGCATATACACAGCGAGGGAGGGACATGCACACACAGTGAAGGGACATACACACACACACACACAGTGAGGGAGAGACACGTGCACACACAGTGAGGGAGGAACACACACAGTGAGTGAGAGAGGGGCAAGCACATACAGTGAGGGGATACGCACACACACACACACAGCGAGGGAGGGACACGCACACACAACGAAGGAGTGACACGCAGGCACACGGCGAGGGAGGGGAAACGGACACATATGGCGAGGGAGGGACACGCATGCACACACTGCGAGGGAGAGACACGCGCGCACACAGTGAGGGAGGAACACACACAGTGAGTGAGAGAGGGGCAAGCACATACAGTGAGGGGATACGCACACACACACATACAGCGAGGGAGGGACACGCAGATGCACAGCAAGGGAGTGACACACACACACACACACACACACAGAGGGTCACGCACACACAGAGATGGGGACACACACACACACAGAGGGAGGGACACACAAACACAGCGAGGTAGCCACACGCACACACACAGTGAGGGGATACACACACACACACAGCGAGGGAGGGACACGCACACACACAGTGAAGGAGTGACACACAGGCACACAGTGAGGGAGGGACACGCACACACAGAGCGAGGGAGGGACACGCACACACAGAGCGAGGGAGGGACATGCACACACATAGCGAGGGAGGGAGACGCAGGCACACAGCAAGGGAGGGGAAACGCACACACACTGTGAGGAAGGGACACGTACACACAATGAGGGAGGGGCAAGCACACAGTGAGGGAATACACACACACACATACAGCGAGGGAGGGACACGCAGACGCACAGCGAGGGAGGGGCAACGCACACGCTGTGAGGAAGGGACACGCAACAGGGAGGGAGGGACACGCAGACGCACACAGTGAGGGAGGGACACGCAGACACAGAGCGAGGGGGGACACGCACACACACTGCGAGGGAGGGACACATGCACACACAGTAAAGGAGTGACGCACACACACAGCAAAGGAGGGACACGCAGCACACAGTGAGGGAGGGACACGCAGGCACACAGTGAGGGAGGGACACGCACACACTCTGCGAGGGATGGACACGCACACACACAGCGAAGAGGGGGGCAACGCACACACACAGCGAGGGAGGGACACGCACACGCACAGCGAAGGAGCGACACGCACAGCGTAGGAGCGACACGCACACACATAGCGAAGGAGCGACACGCAGGCACACAGCGAGGGAGGGACACGCACACACACAGTGACGGAGGGACACACACACACACACACACAGCGAGGGAGGGACACGCACACACACAGCGACGGAGCGACACGCAGGCACACAGCGAGGGAGGGACACGCACACACACAGCGACGGAGGGACACACACACACACACACAGCGAGGGAGGGACACGCACACACACAGCGACGGAGAGATACACACACACAGCGAGGGACACGCACGCACAGTGAGGGAGGGACACGCATGCACAGCAAGGGAGGGACATGCATGCAGAGTGAGGGAGGGACACGCACGCACAGCGAGGGAGGGACACGAAGGCACAGCGAGGGAGGGTTATGCACGCACACAGCGAGGGAGGGACGTGCACGCACACAGCGAGGGACGGACACGCACGCACACAGCGAGGGAGGGACACGCACACACACACAATGAGGGAGGGGCACACACACAGCGAGTAAGGGACACGCACGCTCAGTGAGGTAGGGACACACATACGCACAGTTAGGGAGGGACACACATATGCACAGTGAGGGAGGGACACACACACAAACAGCAAGAGGGACGCGCACACACACAGCCAGGGAGGGATACGCACAGCAAGGGAGAGACATGCATACACACTGAGGGAGGGACACGCACACACACAGTGAGGGGTGTGACACACACACGTGGCGAGGAAGGGACACGCGCACACAGCGAGGGAGGGACATGCACACACACACCGAGGGAGGGACACACACGCACAGTCTGAGAGGGACACATACATACAGCGAGGGAGGGACACACACACACAAACAGCAAGCAGGACGCACACACACATACACAGTAAGAAGGACACACACAAACAGCAAGGGCGGGATACGCAGAAACATTGAGGGAGGGACACGCATACACAGAGAGGGAGTGACATGCACACACAACGAGGGAGGGACACGCATACTGAGTGAGGGTCACGCACGCAAAGCGAGGGAGGGACACACGCACACTCAACAAGGGAGGGACACACACGCAAGTGAGAGAGGGACACATACATACAGCGAGAGAGGGACACACACACACACACACACACACACACACACACAAACAGCAAGGGCGGGATACGCAGAAACATTGAGGGAGGGACACGCATACACAGAGAGGGAGTGACATGCACACACAACGAGGGAGGGACACGCATACTGAGTGAGGGTCACGCACGCAAAGCGAGGGAGGGACACACGCACACTCAACAAGGGAGGGACACACACGCAAGTGAGAGAGGGACACATACATACAGCGAGAGAGGGACACACACACACACACACACACACACACACAAACAGCAAGCGGGACGCACACACACATACACAGCAAGAGGGACGCGTACACACACAACCAGGGAGGGATACGCACAGCGAGGGAGGGACATGCATACACACAGTGAGAGGTGGGACACACACACACGTGGCGAGGGAGGGACACGCACACACGTGGCGAGGAAGGGACATGCACACACACACACACACACACAAACACACACACAGCGAAGGAATAACACACAGGCACACAGCGAGGGAGGGACACGCACACACGGCAAGGGAGGGACACACACACACACACGGTGAGGGAGGGGCAATGCACACACACGGCGAGGGAGGGACACGCTCACAGCGAGGGAGGGGCATGCAGACACACAGCGAGGGAGGGACACGCAGACACACTGCGAGGGAGGAGGACATGCGCACACACACAGTGAGGGAGGAACACGTGTGCACACACACCGAGGGAGGGACACGCGCACACACACCGCGAAGGAGGGACATGCGCACACACACAGCGAAGGAGGGACACGCACAGCGAAGGAGGGACACGCAGACACACAGCGAGGGAGTGACACGCAGTCAGACTACGCGGAAGGGGCAACGCACACACACTGCGAGGAAGGGACACGCACACACACAGTGAGGGAGGGACAAGCACACATGCAGTGAGGGAGGGACAAGCACACACGCAGTGAGGGAGGGACACGCACACACGCAGTGAGGGAGGGACACGCACACACGCAGTGAGGGAGGGACACGCACACACGCAGTGAGGGAGGGACAAGCACACACGCAGTGAGGGAGGGACACGCACACACGCAGTGAGGGAGGGACAAGCACACACGCAGTGAGGGAGGGACACGCACACACGCAGTGAGGGAGGGACAAGCACACACGCAGTGAGGGAGGGACACGCACACACGCAGTGAGGGAGGGACACGCACACACGCAGTGAGGGAGGGACAAGCACACACGCAGTGAGGGAGGGACACGCACACACGCAGTGAGGGAGGGACAAGCACACACGCAGTGAGGGAGGGACACGCACACACGCAGTGAGGGTGGGACAAGCACACATGCAGTGAGGGAGGGACACGCACACGCACAGCGAAGGAGGGACATGCTCACGCACAGCAAAAGAGGGACACGCACAGGCACAGTGATGGAGTGACACGCACAGGCACAGCGAGGGAGGGACATGCAGACACACAGCGAGGGAGTGACATGCAGTCAGACTGCGCGGCAGGGGCAACGCACACACTGCGAGGAAGGGACACGCACACACACAGCGAGGGAGGGATACGCACTCATACAGCAAGGGAGGGAGGGACACACATGCACAGTGAGGGAGGGACACCATGCACAGTGAGAGAGGGACACACGCACACACAGCGAAGGAGGGGCACACGCACACACAGCGAGGGAGGGACACACGCACACACAGCGAGGGAGGGACACGCGCACACACATTGAGAGAAGGACGCACACACACACACACCAAGGGAGGGACATGCACACACAGTGAGGGAGGAACACGCGCACACAGTGAGGGAGGAACACACGCACACAGTGAGGGAGGAACACATGCACACAGTGAGGGAGGAACACACGCACATACACAGTGAGGGTTGGACACGCACATACAGTGAAGGAGGGGCACGTGCACACAGTGAGGGAGGAACACACGCACATACACAGTGAGGGAGAGACACGCACATACAGTGAGGGAGGGACACACGCACAGTGAGGGAGTGACACCACGCACAGTGAGAGAGGGACACACGCACACACAGCAAAGGAGGGACACACGCACACACAGTGAAGGAGGGGCACGTGCACACACACTGAGGGAGGGACGCGCACACACAAACCAAGGGAGGGACACACACACACAGTGAGGGTTGGACACGCACATACAGTGAAGGAGGGGCACGTGCACACAGTGAGGGAGGAACACACGCACATACACAGTGAGGGAGAGACACGCACACACAGTGAAGGAGGGGCACGTGCACACACACTGAGGGAGGGACGCGCACACACAAACCGAGGGAGGGACACACACGCACAGTGAGGGAGTGACACCACGCACAGTGAGGGAGTGACACCACGCACAGTGAGAGAGGGACACACGCACACACAGCGAGGGAGGGACACATGCACACACACTGAGGGAGGGACGCGCACACACACCGAGGGAGGGACATGCACACACAGTGAGGGAGGAACACACACACACAGTGAGGGAGGGACACGCACACACAGTGAGGGAGGGACACGCACATACAGTGAGGGAGGAACCCACACACACAGTGAAGGAGGGACACACAGGCACAGTGAGGGAGTGACACGCAGACAGACTGTGAGGAAGGGGCAACACACACACACTGCGAGGAAGAGACACGCACACACACAGTGAGGGAGGGACACGCACACACGCAGTGAGGGAGGGACACACAGACACACAGCGAGGAAGGGACACACACACACACACAGTGAGGGAGGGACACGCACACACACAGTGAGGGAGTGACACGCAGACAGACTGCGAGGAACGGGCAACGCACACACACTGCGAGGAAGGGAAATGCACACATACTGCGAGGAAGGGGCACGCAGACACACAGTGAAGGAGGGACACGCACACACACAGCGAGGGAGGGACATGCACACACACAGTGAGGGAGGGTTAACGCTCACACACTGCGAGACAGGGACATGCACACACATGAGGGAGGGACACACACACACACAGTGAGGGAGGGTTAACGCACACACACTGCGAGGAAGGGAAATGCACACATACTGCTAGGAAGGGGCACGCAGACACACAGTGAAGGAGGGACACGCACACACACAGCGAGGGAGGGACATGCACACACACAGTGAAGGAGGGACACGCACACACACAGCGAGACAGGGACACGCAGACACACGAGGGAGGGACACACATGCACAATGAAGGACAGACACACACGCTCAACGAGGGAGGGCCATACATGCACAGTGAGAGAGGG